>NC_141554.1:100013250-100168375 GCF_021556685.1 Rattus norvegicus
ACAGAACAGACCTGGCTGAGCACTCACAGAACAGACCTGGCTGAGCGCTCACAGAACAGACCTGGCTGAGCACTCACAGAACAGACCTGGCTGAGCGCTCACAGAACAGACCTGGCTGAGCACTCACAGAACCTGGCTGAGCCCTCACAGAACATACCTGGCTGAGCGCTCACAGAACAGACCTGGCTGAGCGCTCACAGAACAGACCCAGCTGAGCGCTCACAGAACCTGGCTGAGCGCTCACAGAACAGACCTGGCTGAGCACTCACAGAACAGACAGAATAAGGCAGAACGAGACAGAATCAGACAGACGCCGGCCGGCTTACCTCCCAGTGGGTGGTCGGTGGTCCCTGGGTGGAGGATCTCCTTTCCCGGCCAACGCACCAAATGAAAAGCTCTCAGGGAGAACTTTCCCTCGGGATGGAGACCCTCCAACTCCAAAGACCAGACCGAGACACCACAGGATGTAATCAGCAAGAGGATTTGGTTTATTGTTGGGATACACAGGCACAGACACCTGCGGGCGCTTCAGTCACTCGGGGGACTGGCGCGCCCCACGGAACCAAGGATGGGCTTTTATAGGATTTTGGGGAGCAGAAGCAAGCATACAGAAGCAGATGCATGGTTACAGGGATATAATTGGTGGATTCTAATATGGCAAGGGTTTAGCCCGGGGGCAAGTTTCCTAGCTACCTTCCTGAAACATAAGGACTGACTCGGCCCCCCAAGGGTTCAGCCCGGGGGCAAGTTTCTTAGCTACCTTCTTGGAACATAACGGCTGACTCGGCCCCCCACCAGGGTGTGGGACCTCTCCCGGGGCTTTTCTCATTGTCAGGTGCTCAACGGCAGTCCTCCTGTTGCCAGGCCTTCAACCAAACACATCTTGTTTGGCAGCCGCTGTGTACTCAGTGTTCTAACCTTTCCCTGAACCAGTCATCTTAAGTACAGCCTTGCAAAATGGCGTTACTGTTGCTAAGCTGGGGTCTTTCAGTTCCTAAGCTTACATGTTGTAATTTGTTAGAGAAACAGGTGTCATGTAGCATATTGCTTTTGTTGTACATCTCAAGCAGGGCAACCTGGGTTTGAATATCTGCCTCCATACATCAGGATACTATACACTTTTATGCTATTTACCTTTCTCAAACTTTTAGAAATGATCACAAAATGTGTTTTATTTATATGGTTGTTATGAACATTAGACATATTGATTATATTAAAATATAACACTGAATGGCAACCTATATATACTTACAGATGACTACTTAAATATGGTCTCATAGCTGTGACAAAAACAATCACACAAAAGCAATTTAAAGAAGGAAGGGTATTTTGGCTTACAGTTTGAAAATATAGTCAGTCCATTGTGACAGGGAGGGCATGACAATAGGAGTTTGAGACAATTGATCCCACTGTATTTACAATTAGGAAACCAAGCACAATAAATACTCGTGTTCAACTCACTTTTGTTTACATTCAGACACTAGATCATGGAATGGTACCATCCACCTTTATAGTATGTCCTCCCACTTCCATTAATCTAAAATCTAAAAAAGAAATTTCTTATAGACATGTCCAGAGATTTACTTCCATCAAGTTGACAAGATTATCTATAACAACTATAATGGTGTAATAATCAGAAGTTTCTTGGTAAGCAGCAGCAATAACATTTACATCTCCAAATAAAAGAATTCCATGGCATAAACACATGCAAGTCTAAATATCTAAAGAGTAAGTCAGTAATTTAGTAGTCCCAGGAGAAACAAGAGCTTAGTTCCAGTCCAGGTCCAAGGGTCTACATATCTAAGAGAGTCAATGTTTCTTTCTAAACACCAATATAGTTAAAAACAATATATTTAATTTCAACTCTAAAGATGGAGCAAAGCTGATGCCTCAATCAGATGGTTGTCAGGCAGGAAGAAGTTTTCCTGCTGAAGAGGAATCTTCCCTTTCTGGTTCTGATCCCACATTTAGTAGATTATAAGAGCTGCTACTACACCATCAACAGCAAGCTTCTTTTCTCAGTGAACTAAATCAAATGGTAATTTCACTTTAAAACACATTAATGGAAGCAGAATAATGTTTCGCCATGTATCTAGACCACATCATGGTCCAGAAATGTTGATGTGTAAAGTTTACCATTAAAAACAAATATTAGCAAAATGTCCCACTATCCATATGTGATGCTTCCACAGTTTATTAAAACCACAAAACACGTTCAAAGGTTTTATGTTTCTTTCTAATATTGAGCAACTGATTTGAGTGTGGGTTTTGTGGGGTACTTGGTTAATTTTTTCAATGATGTTTTTAAACCATGTGCTCAGTTATTTGATTAATTATTTATTTTCCTTTCTAAATTGTTTGTGCAACAGTTAGATATGGTAAAATTTTAGAAATAGGGGCAAAGATCCCAAATTCAAAAGGTCGTCATGATCCACTAGTGTTTAAAAGTCTATGATCAATTTTCTTAACCAATAATCCTACAATTGGATCAAAGAGCATTGTAGAATGAATAAAGAAACAGAGCTTTAAAATGATAATCACTATAAAGTTATATTTTTAATTTTGAACAGTTTTAGCCAAGATTTAAAGTAAGAATGAAATGCATTGAAGAAAATATGCAATTTATGCCATGTAAAATAGGTTAGCACTTTCGGAGGTTGTGAGAGGGTTGAGGAATGCGTGACATAAAATCTCAATGAAATTCTCTAAGTTTTAATTGCAATTAATATTGACCAGCTTACCAAAGCTGTAGTGAAATTATTTTCTTTTAATTGAACATACTGTGCTTTCTTAGAAATTTTTCAAGAAACAATCATGAAGATTTAAATTTTGTGTAGATGGCTGATTATTCTATAATGTCTAAAACATGGTATTAAAGGTACATTTTTCAGCAAAGTGTAATATTGGATAAAACCAAGAAAGATTATATACCTTTAAATCTAAAAAGCTGTTCTAGACATGACAGAATACAAGTTATTGCTTTTCCCTTGCTCTCAGTTCATTTGTTTGATCTATGACCATTTAGTTGAAAATAAAGGGTTAAGCAAATACCTAGAGAATGCCTGACTTCTGCTCCTGAGAACTGAAAGATTGAATGTGCTTAAATGGTGTTTTTGTTTTTAGTTGTTCTACCCTTAAAGGAAAGAAACTTTCTAAGAAGATGCCAAGAGTATAGATATTATTTTTAAACAAATGGCAAAATCTAGAGACTGAATAAAACTTATAGTCTAAATAAATAAGCAAAAATGTCTATCATTTATTGAGTTCTAACTATGTGATAGTTATACCATTATTCATCTTATTGTCATATTCACCACATCCCTTCCAGTTAGGTATCAGCTTTCATCCCCACCTCCAAGCTTTTCATGCTCAGCCCCCTTCCCCATCCTATCCTCCCTACAAATGATGAATCTGAAATTGCAATATTAAGTAAGATATTAAGAACTAAGGCCTAAGGCCATAAAGGAGACTCTATTTGAAAATAGTTTTAAGTAGCGCCAAAGCTCATTATGACATGCTACTTCTAAAGATGTAAAGAAATATAAGCATACACAGTATTTTCCAAAGGACTTGCAGTAATTTTTGTTTGTTCCTAATTATAAGCATTATATATGTTTTTTTTTTGATGTAACAGCAGGAGGTAACTTTATTAACGAGATCCCTATTAGTGGGATCCCGGGTCGATACGTATCCCACACAGGAGACAGAGGAATCGACCCCGAAGCTCAAAAGTCAGGGGTTTATATAGGGGAGGTTAGGGGCATTCGCGAGGTTACACATGATTGGCTAATTTCTGGCGCGGCTATAAGTGATTGGCTCATTTAAACATGGCAGTGAGATTACAGTACAGCAGGAAAGTATGTATTGACTGGAGCGTACAAGATTTTAGGAGCTAGGGGCGTATCAGGGTTTGAAGGACATCTGGTTAAGGTGTGACTCTGAGTAAGCTGGGGGAGGTGCCCTTCTGCCAGATGGTTTGAGTCAGTCCTGATAACTCGGGCTGGTTCCTGCATTCCTTTTCTTTATCTTTATGGTCTGTTAGTCCTAGCGGCAGGGCGGGGCTGCCTGGACTTGCTTTTCACAGTGTTTAGCCCTGAGTCTGAATTTAAAACTTATTCTTTTAACTTCATATTTTTAAACCTCAAATCTGTATAATTTTCCTTTCATTCCCCTCTTCTTCTACTAAGTATTTCTAATCTTAGAATTTTGATATCAAGTCTCATATTTGGTCTCACCAGTTGTCCTAACTGACTGGTACTGTTGTCTCAGAACCATCAACTGCACAGCAGCCACTCGATTTTTAACAAAAGCAATTAACCTGTATGTCACGCAGGGTTCAGAAACTAAAACCAAGAAAATTATTAGTAATGGCCCAGCCTTATAGCAGAGAGTAGGGTGTCATCCTGGGAGACCGAGTGAACCAAGACTCAAACCAACCTTGTTGGGCGTCTCTATCTTTTTGTAGGAGTCAAACCTATTAACTAGTTTATTTAACACACGTGGACCTATAATCAGAAGCAAAATTAAGAAGGGTCCCATAAGGGAAGATATCAGAGTAGTCATCCAAGGAGATCTACTAAACCAGCTCTTGAACCATCCCTTATGTGCTTCTCTGTCTCTCTGTCTTTTGTCTAACCTTTCTCTAAGTTTATACATGGAGTCTTTAATTACTCCTGAATGGTCTGTATAGAAGCAACATTCTTCTTTCAGTGTAGCACACAGACTCCTTCTTCAAGGAATATCAGGTCTTATCTCCTCCTATTCTGAAGGACTACCTCTGAGAGGGAGGTTAGGTATTCTTGGAGGTCAGCTAAAAAGTCTTTCACTCTTTTTATATCTGAGTCAATGGCAGTTCTGAATTCTCTATAAGCCTTGCATTGCAAGGCAAGGGCAGATGTCCTTGTGCTGCCCTTGTACCACCTAGATAGCCTTAAGTAATTCTCAACTCTTTTTTTTTTGTCTTACTAAGTCTTTAGCATCAGGATTCCAATCTGGACACTATCTAAACCTACACACACACCAAGGTCATGACTAGCTTTTAGAACTTCTAAGCTTATACAGACTGTAATCCCTGAGGCACAGTCCCAAGAAGTGTTAGGAGTACTAACATATGCAATGTTACATCATTTGTAATGGAAATCAAGCCTATCCCACACCTATCTTGATAGAACCCAGGACAAACATGACTGAATTTCCCTCTAGGTCCCAGCTCTCAGCCCCAACAGCTAGTACGCTGTTGGTGAGGGCTGAGAATTGATGGCTGTCAGGGTGGTCAGCAGCACCAGGTACAGTCCTTTCCAGCGAGGCTTGAGTGTCTGGGCTCAGTGTAGCTGCAGTCTCCGACCTGGAACTGGTGGGATGTCTCAGGGGTCTCCAGGGCATAGGCTGCTGTCAGCTGTGAGCAGATTTCTTTCTATATCACCTGTAGGTCTTTTAGCCTGGCACACAAATCATTATTACTATGGAATACAGTCAGGGGAGCTGAGGCCCCATATAAGATCTCAAAGGGGGTAAGGCTGAATCTGGAAGGGGTATTTCTTGCTCTGAAGAGAGCAAGAGGGAAGGAGAGTCACCCAGTCTGCGCCAGTCTCCATGGATAATTTAATTTGGTCAGGGTCTCTCTTAGAGTTTTATTTACTCTACCTGTCCTCAAGTTTGAGGTCTGTAAATACAATGTAATTTCCAATCGACCTCTAAATACTTGGCCACACCCTGGCTTACCTTGGCAACGAAAGTAGGCCCGTTGTCTGACCAAATTACCTTGGGCATTCCAGACCTGGGGAAGATTTCTTCCAGTATCTTCTTGATGATTGCAGAGGCCGTCTCTCGTTTGGTGAGGAAAGCTTCTATCTATTCCTGAAAAAGTATCTACAAGCACTAGGAGATACTTGTGATTATATTTTTCTGGTTTTATCTCAGTGAAGTTCACTTCGACTTTTCATTAAACTCTCTAGGTCTCTTTGCTCTGTTTGCTTGCTAAGCATTCACTTATTGACATACCTTATACTTTTTACTGTCTCTCTGGCTAAAATCTTAAAGTCTATTACATACACCTTAACTATTTGGACAAACTTTTTATCTAAGTGAGTCCATATCTGTATTTGGCAAAGTGAGTCTTTTTTTTTCCCCCCCTCTGGGGAGTATAGCTTTCCCCTCAAGTGTGCCATTGTCCTTTTTTTTTTTTTATTTAAGCAATTTGGGCCTTTTCTTCTGTTGTACATTCTAAGTGAGGCCATCCCTTAGTCCAATCCCAGTTCCCAGTGGCTGTCTCTTGCAGGCCTGTAACCAGGATAGGCTCCTGCATAGTCATTTCCCAAGCCACTTTATCTGCTTTGTTACTGTCTAATGCCCCTGAATCTCTTCCCTCCTGATATCCTGAGCAATGAATATTACTCACAGTTGTTGGTTTCACCAGGGCATCCAAGAGATGGCAAAGGCATCTGCGGCACTGATGTGCTGGGGGGTTGAAGTTCAGCCATCCCAGATGACATTGTGTTGTCCACCATGGCAGCACCCACTTATCTCTGACCTTCATGAAGAGAACTGTTCCCGTCTGTAGACAAGGTAGCCTCGGCTTTCAGCAGGGGTCAATCAACCAGTCGCAGAGGTCTTTCCTCCATCCATGGGCTTCTGCCAGTGCTTGACACTCATGTTGCAGTGGCTCCAGGTCCGGATTGGGCAGCAAGGTGACCAGATTATCCCCAACCGGTACAGAATCTAGTCCATGGCAGCTGACCAGTGGTCCCATCTTTTAGGACACTCTATTCAAAGGCAAAACATCAGCCACTCTATCACAGTTTAAGTCCTGGATTGGGTGATAATTGTTAGTGCCCGGCTGGCAGGAGTGATGTGTTCCAGGCAGAAAAGAACTGAGCCACACATCTCCCAGCATCAGGTACTGGTGCACTGAGACAGGTCTTAAGCTCCACATACACAGTCTGTAGATATGCATACACATGGCCTTACCCAGCCATTTCAGCCCACGCAAGCCAATTTGGAGAACAATTTTCTCATGAGCAAGGGATAGGGGCAGTCAGGGATAACCATGAATTAGTGGGTGGGTTACCCGGCTCACGCCAAGGTCCACTGTTCTTCAGGCAGTCCATAAGTATTATTCGTTGCCAGTAGCCCCTTGCACTCAAGGTCTTTGGATATTGGCCCACTGGGGGGCATAGGAGCACAGAGCATTGGGTCCCTGTATCCACACTTCCCTTCTATCTCTGTACATAGCCAGCACTCTAGGACCAAGAGGCTCTCCAGTGGCCCCTCTTGTTCTTCTTGAGCAGTCCCTGACCCAGTGTCCTTTTTTCTTTGCATTAGGCACACTGATCTTTAGCCAGGAATTCTCTTCTGTTGCCAGGTACTATCTTCCTAGGTTCCCTAACTACTGTGGCCAGTATATGTTCCTCTCTCATCTTTTATCTCCCTTTAGCTCTCTAGCTTCCTCTTCTTTTTGTCTCCTTTCTTCCCTAGCTTTCTGCTCTTTTTACCTTCTTTTCTCTTTCTAACTTATACTAACTCTCAGCAACTTAGCTTAACCCTTTAAATTTCTGTAACATTCTCTTTATATCCTTTCTTTATCTTAGCCAGATTGGTGGGGCATTTTCCAGCCCCTAGGAGACCCACCCTTGGAGCCTGGGGGCAGACCCGGAGCACTCCCTACCTTCAGGGGTATTGAAGTCAACAGTCAGGAGTGAGGGCCTTCCATCCATGTCTGGAACATTCTTTCTGGCCTCTAGTAGGATTCTGTCTTTCCTCGGTGGTAAAGAAGACCTGTAACAGTTACTAACAAGCATCTCAAGTGGGATGGTGAGAAAACAAGAGAATCTTGTGAAGAGGGCAAACAGCATTTAGTCACACAGCTAAACCAGGAGGCCTTCTTGGACAAAAATGCCATTGTATAAATAAGCACAAGCTTAGATTTTCCCTCAAGGAGTATCTCTCTTCAATGCCAGCTCCATGGCTTTGCCTCTCAAGAGAACCAGCTTCCAAATGACACTAGGCTTTTAGTAACAACTAATAACAAAAGAATGGAGAGATGGTTAGAACCTGGGTGCTAGATGCCAGGTGGCTGACAAAAGAATTGTAACAAGTTCACCTGGGCTATCAGGACCTCAGTAGCAGCCCTTTACCAAACTGTCTCACTGGGTTAAAAGCCCATGGAAAAGAAAACATTAATCCTGACCTTGGCCACCGCCAAAACCTGAATTCTAAATTTTCACTGGCAAAACAAAACAAAGTTCTTTACAGTTTGTTGTTGATTCTTTGAAACTATTTTAGGGGCTCTTTTTGTCCCCCAACCTGGGGCATTTTGACCATAGGGGCAGGAACTGGCTGCTGTGAGGATAGGATCAAAGGCATTCTCCATGCTAATGATGACCAGTGAGAAAAGTAATTTAATGCTGGATACTGACTCCTCTCTTGGAATAGGGCCAGAAGATAAGGCAGGCTCCTTAAAGAACTTTTCTTAATGAGCACTCTCTTTCTGTGAGCAAGAGTTGAAGGTCTGGCCACTAAAAGCAGAAATTCCATTCTTGTTCTTGTTTTCCTTAGTCCTCCCCCACCTCACTCTCAGCCTTTTTAGATCATTCTTCCTGTAGCATTTCTAACACAGCCTGTCCCTTTTTTATAGCCTGTTAACAGCATTTCTGATCTTTTAGGCAGCTATGCACTAAGTGCCATACCGGCTGAAACTCCGCCTTTAAGATTCCTTGCTCCCAAGCAAAATTTACTGACTTCTCTAGCTTATCTCAGCTGGCTGCGAGCACAAGCACAGATAAAACACTGTTTTAAAAATTAACTTTGGCTATCAACCAACACACCGCCACTAGAGTGGGGTCCACAAAATTAAGTTCCTTACTCACTAAGCATTAAGGGGACCAAGTAAAACTCTTCAACGAACAAAGCAAACAGTTTCATGATTTCAAACACAGTCCTCGGTCCAAGATTTTAAACATGGTCGTCAGTCCAAATTCAAACACGAAACAAAAGTCAAAAAGACACTGGACAATACCACAGAAAACAATCCAGACAAACAAGACCAAGACAAAGCATCCTATAACCAATTTCCACAGATGCCTGGTACCTTCAGTACCTGGCCCAAACTGCAGCTTAACCTTAGCTGCTTCTGGGATACCAAACACAGAAACAGAATACAGACAACAGACACTAACACATCGAAGCACACTTGTCCGTGCCTATACTTAAATAGGCAGCCGAACGCGACCTCCAAAGTCAAGTCACAGTCAGATCTTTTTGACTGCTAGTTGCCGGGTCCTCCCGACAAAGGCTGGCTCGAGGAACGTCTCTCACTCGTCCCAGAGCCTGCGCGATTGGGGCGTCCCCCGGTGCGCTTTCTTTTTTTTTTTTTTTTTTTTTTTCGGAGCTGGGGACCGAACCCAGGGCCTTGCGCTTCCTAGGCAAGCGCTCTAACACTGAGCTAAATCCCCAACCCCCCGGTGCGCTTTCTAAAAAGGAAAAAAAAAAGAGAGAAAGAAAGACTATTCGGAGTAGGAATCCTTCATCTACTCACAGGCGCCTATTCGGGGTGGGGAACCTTCTTCCACCCGTGCACAGGGCAGGAATCCTTCTTCTGCCCAGACAGTGCACTCTCAAGCTAGCTTTCCATGGAGTGGGGAACCTTCTTCCACCCGTGCACAGGACAGGAATCCTTCTTCTGCCCAGACAGTGCACTAAGACTCTCGTGCACAGGGCAGGAATCCTTCATCTGCCCAGACAGTGCACTAAGACCTTAAACCGGTACCGAAAAACACAGACTACAGGACTTAATTCACACAAGCTCACACACAGCGGCCGCTTTCCAGCACTCATACTAACGTACCTCCAAGTGGCATTTGGGGTTCCGGGGGTCACGCTCCGATCCCGGACGAGCCCCCAAATGAAAGAGCGTACCCCTAAAACGAGGAGCCGCGTCTCTCGCTCCGATCGCGGGGTGGGGTGCCCCCAGGAATCATGAGTAGCCATTCTTGATGTAACAGCAGGAGGTAACTTTATTAACGAGATCCCTATTAGTGGGATCCCGGGTCGATACGTATCCCACACAGGAGACAGAGGAATCGACCTAAATATGTTTTGTAAGACATAAAATATTCAGCCAAAAATGAGAAAACAAAAAATGATCATTAATTAGGTCACTTGTATTAATGGCTTGTGTCATGGATACTGAAAAATAATGCCCAACCTTTATCAGGGTTTTCTCCTTTAAGACCATGTCAAGACTGCAGCTGCCCCTGATTTAAGCTTGGTGCCTAGTATCTGTCTAGAAATTTGTCCATTTCATCCAGATTCTCTAGTTTTGTTGAGTTTGGGCTTTTATAGTAAGATCAGTTTTTTTTTTTTAATTTCATCAGTTTTAGATCTTATGTTCCCCTTTCTGTTTTAGACTTTGTTAATTTGGAAACTACTTCTGTGCCATCTGGTTAGTCTGGGTAAGGGTGTATCTATTTTGTTGGTTTTCATAAAGAATCAGCTCCTGGTTTTGTTGATTCTTTATATAGTTCTGTTTGTTTCTACTTGGTTGATTTCAGCTCTCAGTTTGATTATTTCCTGCCTTCTACTCCTCTTGGGTGTATTTGTTTCTTTTGTTCTAGAGCCTTCAGGTGTGCCGTCAAGGCGTTAGTGTGTGCTCTCTCCTGTTTCTTTTTGGAGGTACTCAGAGCTATGAGTTTCCCTCTTAGCATTGCTTTTATTGTGTCCCATAAGTTTGGGTATGTTTTGCCTTCATATTCATTAAATTCTAAAAAGTCTTTAATTTCTTTTTTTATGTCTTTCTTGACCAAGTTATCATTGAGTAAAACATTGTTCAACTTTCGTGTGTATATGGGATTTCTGTTATTTTTATTATTATTGAAGACCAGCCTTAATCTGTGGTGATCTGATAGGATGCACAGGGTTATTTCAATCTTCTGGTATCTGTTGAGGCCTGTTTTGTGACCAATTATATGGTCAGTCTTGGAGAAGGTACTATGAGGTGCTGAAAAAAAAGGTATATTGTTTCGTTTTAAGATGAAATGTTCTATAAATATCTGTTAAATCCATTTGGATCATAACTTCTGTTAATTTCGCTGTGTCTCTGTTCAGTTTCTGTTTCCATGATCTGTCCATTAGTGAAAGTGTAGTATTGAAATCTCTCACTTTTATTGGGTGAGGTGCAATGTGTGCTTTGAACTTTATTAAAGTTTCTTTTATTATTGTGTGTGTCCTTGCATTTGAAGCATAGACGTTCAGAATTGAGAGTTGATCTTGCTACCAAGGATCATGGATGAATATGAGTGTCCTTCCTTAACTTTTTGATAACTTATGATTGAAAGTCAAACTTATTCAATAATAGAATGGCTACTCCAGCTTGTTTCTTGGAACAATTTGCTTGGAAAAGATTGTCTGTTTTGACCATTATGTGACAGAAGGAATTTCTTTTCTGGTCCAATCTATTTGGAGTTCTATAGGGTTCTTGTATGTTCATGGGTATTTCTTTTTTAGATTAGGAAAGTTTTTTCTTTAATTTTGTTGAAAATATTTACTGGCCCTTTAAGTTGGGATCTTCGATTTCTTCTATAGCTTAGGTTTGGACTTCTCACTGTGTCCTGGATTACATGGATGTTTGGGTTAGGAGCTTTTTGCATTTTGCATTTTCTTTGTTGTGTCATTGTTTTCTATGGTATCTTCTGCCACTGAGATTCTGTCTTCTACTTCTTGTATTCTGTTGGTGATGCTTGCAACTATGATTCCTTATCTTTTTCCTAGGTTTATCTGTATCCAGGTTTGTCTCCCTTTGTGATTTTTTTATTGATTCTATTTCTAGTTTTAGATCCTGAAGGGTTTTGTGCAATTCTTTCACCTGTTTAGTAACAGGCTGACAACCCCTAAAGAAATATCAGTAGCCATTAAAAGTCCCCACACCAAAAAGAAGCCCAAAGTCAGATGGGTTTAGTGCAGAATTCAGTCAAACCTTCAAAGAAACCTAATACCAATATTCTCCAAACTATTCCACAAAATAGAAACAGAAGGAGCACTACCCAATTTTCTGTATGATGTCAGATTGGTACAATTTAAGAGAGAAAAGAGGAGAGAGAGAGGCTAGAGGTAGAGAAAGTTAGAAAGAAAGGGGAAATAGGGGAGGCTATCAATCTCTCTATCCTCAACTCTGGAAGACTAATAAGGTCTATCCCCATGAATCCAGATGACCACTTTTGTCAATTAACACAATCATGTATGTATTGTCCTTTGTCAAACAGGAGTTGAATATAATATTTGATTGCATGCATATGTAAGTTACTACTTTGTGATCGATAAGCATGTCCAATGACTATTGGCCAAATGAAATAAAAGAATATTCTTTAATAAATATCCTTCATGCTTATATTCCCTTGCAGATACATTTTGTCTGGAGATTGCACACAATGTACAGTAGCATCGGCTTATCTGGGTTTTGGAGTATATATCTGTAAAATAAGAAATAGTACACCACTGCACTAAAATCAGCTCTTTAAGTTCACTGAACATTATAAAACAGTACCTTTCCACAGTTTAAACTATTTCTAAAGCATTACTTAGAATGACTATATTATATTTATCCCATTGCTTACAGGAGAGTTTATTGAAGTCACCTCCAATAATGGAGTATTCCCAATTATTTGGTTCTAAATAGAATATATCCACAGTGTCAAAACCTATCCTCCCAGGCTACTTGTTAATTACTTCATAGTGGAAAATCTTTGCAGACACCATAATAGAAAGGTAGAAACTGAACTATACCAATAATGGCACCATGTGTCCTCTTGAGACAGTTCCCCAAGAATTCAGAATTACTTCTGTAGTATTACTGCCAAATATCATTAATGGGAAACTCATCATAAGTAACATCTAATAAACCCTAATTACAAGCACATGTGCTTCAAAAATGTCTATGTTGTGAAATCAAAATTAAAGTTTCAAGAAGTTTTCGAGACAAAACTATTCCAGAAAAATATTTTAAGTGAATAAAAGCCTGTCTTTCCTTTAGTCAAAAGTCAAAAAGATCTACAGACCAGATAATAATAGTATTGTCAATGTCAAATCATTTGTATTGATAAGTCTCCTATAAGGGATTTCTTGTTCTTGGAAATTATGCTCTAAAATATTCAAGATGATGATGGAAAATATCTTCAAATAACTCTTAAAATGTCTTAAATATATATATATATATATATATATATATATATATATATAGGCAGGAAGATTGTCACAGTGGATGAAGAATAAGATACTATGAAGAGGAGAGGTAGAGAAAAGGGTAAAAGAATAAAATAAATCCATAAAATGTTGACATCAAGGTTATCTCAATAAAGAATAATATATAATACCCTGGATTATCTTAAAACATTCTGTATCATACAAGCTGAACTTTTACAAAGCAATATAATTTACATTTAATCTTTTTGGCAACTGTTAGTTGTATATGAGTTTTAATTTGCTTTATATTCAGATATAAAAATGATTCCCGCTGCATCCTGAAAGGTTCCAGGAATTGGCCTATCTGAGATAGTGAAGGAATGAAGGAAGGAAAGATATCTAGACATGAAGAAAAGCTAGGATCAGACAGACTAAGGTCTCTGGTGGAGAAGAAACAACCTCCTGGAAGCTCAGAATGTTTATCATGTACAGTTAGAAAAGGATGTAGGATAATTTCATAGATCTGAAGGAGAACACAGTGTTACTAAATACAAATAAACAAGAGACATGGTTATTATACAGTGTTGAAAAAGGAAACAGGTATATTTAAACTCAGTAGGAGCAGTCTCCGTCAGGCAAAAACATCTATAATGGACATTTTCAATATGTACATATAGAACAGAAGAGAGCTTTGCTGTCCCTCTCAGCCTCTAGGAGGGGTAAGGAAATATGCCAGTTTTCCATAGGCTTGACGCTTTGGTCTTAGCATGGCCATGCCAGTGTGAACAACAGACACCTAGTCAGGACATCACTCTATTCCTAGATTTTCAGTATGCTATCTGCCTTTGTTAAACATCAGAATGTTCTCCTATTAAATTACTGTATCTGTTTTTATGCTGATGTCTTTGGTCCACTTGAACTTGAGTTTTGTGCAGGGTGATAAATATGGGTCTATTTCCATTCTTCTACATACAGACATCCAGTTAGATCAGCACCATTTGTTGAAGATGCTTTCATTTTTCCATTGCATGGTTTTGCATTCTTTATCAAAAATCGTGTCCATAGGTGTATGGGTCTATTTCTGGATATTTGATTCAATTCTATTGATTGACTAGTAAGTAAAAAATTGTTTTGTAATTTTAAGGTGAATTGCATTGAATTTGTAAACTACTTTTGATAAGATGATCATTTTCACTATGTTATTCCTAGTTTTTATTTTTTAAATATTTATCTAATTTTCACTATGTTAATCCTATCAGTAGATCCATGTGCATGGGAGATATTTGAACCTTCTCATATTTTCAATTTCTTTCTTTCTGGACTTGAACTTTTTTCATACAGGATTTTCATTTGCTTGGTTAGACTTACACCAGGATATTTTATATTATTTGTTGTATTTGTGAAGGGTGTTGTTTTTCTAAAACCTTTTTCAGCCCATTTATTATTTGTATAAAGGAGGACTACTGATATCTTTGAGTTAATTTTGTATCCAGCCACTTTACTGAAGGTGTTTATCAGTTATAGGAGGTCTCTGGTAGAACTTTGGGGGTCCTTCGTGTATCATGTCAAATGATATCATATTATCCCCAGTGATACTTTGAATTCTTCCTTTCCAATGTGTATCCCTTTGATCTCATTTTGTTATCCTATTGCTCTAGCTAGAACTGTGCTGAACACCTTGGTATAGGAGACAATTTCCTTAACAGACTCGGGCTCTAAGATCAACAATAGATAAAAAGGATCTCATAAAAGTCAAAAGCTTCCATGAGGCAAAGTTCACTATCAATAGGGAAAAAACAGCAACATAGAGATTGGAAAAAGATCTTTCTTACCCTATTTACAACAGAGGACCAATATCTAAAATACATAAGAAGTTAGACTCCAACAAAATACATAGCCCAATTAAAAATGGGGTACAGAGACATACAGAGAATTCTCAACAGAGGAATATGAAATTGCCACCCCCAGCGGGGACCCAGTTATTCACGATTCCAAAGGGGTGCTACCCTTGGGCCTAATGGGGGGGGCGAGAGAAGAAGGAGACCAAGCAAAAGTTCTGTTGTCATGGTCTCGTTTATTGGGATGAACGTTACAGCTTTTAAGGCTTTCAGGTAGGGGGAGTGACCTTTGTGAAACATGAAGGAGGGGGAGATGAAGGTATAGGCATTGATAGCTGGAGGCAAAGAGGTCAGGCGATGAGGTCAGGTGGTGGAGCACCGAGTGTTGACTCAGGAGATAACTGATTTTTGCTTAGGCTGAAGCATCCTGTGAATACTAACTTCCTGTGCCGTAAATTCATAGGAGAGGCTCTTAGAGGAATATGTGTGGCCAAGAGTCACGTAGCCACTTTGAGCTATACAGTCACAAAATGGCCAGGCCCAAATTCAATATGGCTCACTACATCTCCCCCATTTTTCTTTTATAAAAGACCATTAGGTGGAAGTAGTGGTCTGAAAGAGATCAGACATGCCTCACAGAGTGCCCAGCTCGGCCATGGCGAGCCACTTTTGCAGTTAGGACTGCACCCCAATGGCTAGGAATGAACTTATGCTGTAACACTCCGTTCTGGGCTATATATGTGTGTTTATTGGGGGAGAAACTGAGCAGAGGAGCATTTGACCGGCCCGTATGTTTAAACAGGGTGTAGCCACCTCTGTCTTAAGATCGTCCTCTTGAACCCCAGCCTTATCTGTCATAGGATCACCTTATCGCCCCCAAGGTTCCATGTCTTAGATTGGTCAAGGGTCAGAGGAAGTTGCTCATCGCTGAGGATAGCTACATTGGATCATCTTCTCATTCCTCTTATTTGAGCCCAGGGGCGAAAGAGCAGGGGCCAGATGGCATTAATTTAAGAGATTGTGGAAATTGAGCCTCTCCCGATAAGTAGTGGGCACCTCATCTTCTTCGTTGTCTCTCTGGTTCTCCTCAGTTGCTATAGCCATACCACCAAGGGCTGTAGTCAAGCCGCTCCTGTAATAAAATTTAGAATTCCCAATTATTAGCAACTACGCCAGAAAGCTCACCCACTGTGCTTGCCTAACGTTTGATTGGGGGAGGGTAATTCCAGACACTGCAGACACAATGGCTGCAGCAGTAATGGCTGCTACAATAGCAGCGAAAATGCCAAGGTCTTTCCCAGGACAGTTCAGGATCAGTCATTCTTCTCTGGAACAACCAGCAGGCAATGGAACCATGTCTGAGATCTGCAGAACCAGGGCAGAGTTCCCCAGTCCACAGCAGCTTCACAAAGATGGCATTCCTGTGAAGCTACAGACTGCAAAATGACAAGACCAGTTAAGGCAGAAAGAGTCACCAGGGGAATGAGGGGGGAAGGGGTAACAGCTGGAGTCCAGTCTTCTCCAGCAAGCAGCAGTGTACAGAGGGTCTGAGCACAGACTGCGATGGGACGGGACACAATGACTGTAGCAACGCCAGAATTTCTGTGATGACAAAAGATGAGGGAGAATCCTCAATCTTCCTCTAAGGGCACAGGAATGACTCGAGGGACCCGAACCACGAGAGCTGAATCTTCATGCTCCCAGGGTCAGCATGTCTCACCAGCCACTCAGGCAGCTGGCACACTCCTGTAGCATCCTGTAGAAAAAACACAAAGATTCTCTCTTCCCCATAAAAATACCTGGACAGGATCATGCCAATATGTGGATCTTTCTATTTCACCTAGGCAGAAAATGCCTAGTTGTAGGGTGCCATAAACTCAGAGTGTTCCTTGGCATCCAAATTTTAAAATTGAAATAAAAGGAGCATTATTTAGCATACAGGGATAACTCCCTTTTTTATTTATTAAGATATAGTTAAGATATTATTTATTAAGATAAGTCCTCGAGGATTAAATTGAGGATACTGAGCACTTGTATTTATAAATTGACTTTTATACCAAATTATTGTCTCCAGCATTATTGTTTCGGTGATATAAAGAATGAGATTTTTTGACTAATTGTTCCTATGTAAGGCCTATAATTTGCCTGGTATCATTGTCCTCTCTTGCTAAGGGGTCCAGGCAATCCAGTTTGAGTTCTTAAATGGCCTATAAAGGAACAGTACTCAGTGCTCTTAACCACTAAGCCATCTCTCCAGCACCTCACCAGCTTTATTTACCTAAACATAAGCATTAATTAGAAATGCCAAATCCTGTAAACAAGGTCCAGATCTATCCTTGTTTAGAAATCCCTGAGTTGGCAGGGTGAGGCTGGATGTTGAGAGTAAGCAAATGGAGTCTTCCTCTTTTCATGGTGTGTTATCAACTCCATTACCATTTTTAAAGAGGTATGAATCTATGGTTTAATTTAGTTGTCTGCGCCAGAGCTCTAAAAGGACAGTGAGTTGTCAGACATTCACACTGAAATCATCACTCATTGATTTTATGTAGAAAACCTGCCTCTAATAAAACATTAAGTAATTGAAATCAATTGTAAACCACAAGCCACACATTGGCTATCAGTATACGAATTGAAAGCTTGATTTTTTTTTAACATTTTAAAAACTGGCTACAGCACGTAATTTAATAATCTGTGCTGAGGCAGGGAAAACTCAAGAGAATAAACAAGTGATCCAATCATACATGTAGCCTTCTCATTAGATGAGCCACCTATAAATACAGGAAGCTCATTTCCTATGGGTTGCATGCACAAATTTATAGGAAATACAAAAGCATGTAAAGAGTAAAATTATCAATTTTGCCTGAAAAATTTGTATATGTGATAGGCCAAATATCAGTATTTTGTAATAAACAATTTAATTGCTGTTTGGAATAAGATACGTTTTACCAGGTTTCTTTTTTAAAATACTAGCCTACAATTCTGTATTAACACAACTGAAGCTTTATCTCCAATGAGGATAACAAACAAAGGCCTAAGTCCTCTGGTAAGGTGAGGTACTTAGCCAATTAACATATCCTTAGAAGCTTAAAATTAGTTTTAAATATTAAAAATGAATATTGAATCTTTTCTGGAGCAATAGCTACTCTCTAAATATTAAAGCTCATTTTGAGAGCAAAGGTTTGTAGTAAAAATTTCCATATACACTGAAAGATTCATAAGTTCTAACTTCTTACATTGAAGAGGTGACAAAATTACATAATGTAAGGCTATTAGCCATTTTTTGTAAAATTTTTAATGATATCACTTTATGGGCTCTCTAAAATTATAAGCAAGCTCACGAAATGAAAACTCACAATCGCCAGGACGTAAACAAGTTGTATAAAATCAATCCTCTAAATCTATCTTGAAATGGCAGTTGGAGTAAGCAAACAAGCTGTAATGCTCTCACAAGTTCTAAAACCTCATCAATCCTTCATAAATCTTGTAATAATCTCTACTTGTTTTTTTTGTTTTTTATAAATAAGTTTGAGTTAGTCAATATAACACTGGCAAACTTTAATCACAATCTTTAAGTTCTCCTTGTAACACCAGAGCACAGCCACAACTTTGGAAAGTCACCTGAATTCTGAGTATGTGACTAGGCAGCTGTCCTTGGGCCAGTGGAATTAGCATCAAAATATAGGAAACTTCAGGACAAACCACAACTTTGGAAAGCAAAACTCAACCTCCAACAACCTAGTCTCTAAAATCTAGTCTCCAAAACACCAAGTCTATCCTTCATGCTACAAAGTTTGACTGCCAATTCCTACATATAAACGCAGGATGGTGCGGTCTCCGATACCTCAACAAAGAGACATTGCCCTAAATTCTTTTAGAAGCCTGGTTTCTAGGATAAGAGTTCCATAAAAAATACTATCTCAATTTAGACCTGTTTCCCTAGGTTGGCTCATGCCATATGTTGTCTAGAATGACTTCATCCAAATTACAGCTTTAAGTCAACTTTCTGTTACCAATGTTACACCTTTTTAACCATATCCAATAACTTAAAAGCCAATAATCCATGACCAAGGCATGTAGAGCATATTTATACATTTAGAACCAGTCAGAAACAAAATTGAAGTGGCTACACATGTCTTTAATATTTAGACCAAGCACCATTTTTACTTTTCTAGCTGTGATTTTAAGAGAAGCACCTTGTCACCTGCTAAGTCTAATAATAAGTCAGGATTTTTCTAAGAGAAACAGCCATCAGCTCCCCCATCACAGAGGCTGAGGAGCTGCTGGCGCCTTTAAGATCAGCTCCTGCAGATGCTCAGCCCCCGGGCAGCTTCTCCAGCAGACCTAGGCTCCTAGCTACAGTTACAGGGCTCCAAAAGCTGATTGAAACTGTTTTTTATTCATTTGTTCCCTTTTTTTTTTTTTGAAACGAGTTAAAACCAAGTCAAGGTGTGAACAACCGGCAGATAAAGTTTTTACCATTTTTTCTTTTGAACATGAAACATAAAACATTTAAACAACGAGAAACAAAAACCACAGACATAAACTGACAGACATGGACAGCTTAGTGCAACAAGGACAGACAATAGACATAGAGGGGAAAAACTAGATGGTGTCCCACCACAGGGACCCACATATCCTACCTATGGAACCCAGAACCAGGAATAAGCATTTCTCCAATAGGAGCCAGCAGAGAGACAGGACGTCTCCTGCCTTTCTTTTGTTCCTAGGAGAGCTCTGAAAGTTTTACTCTTTCTCCAAAGCATCCATGGAGAGTCCGGGAGGACTTTTTTTCCCAAATCCATTCTCTCTCATGTCTAGGGTGTAAACTATCTCTAATCAGGGTCCAAAGACTAAATCATAACTCTAAAAGAATGCATACACAAAAACACTTTACCATTACCTTGTCCCTTTTTTATTACAAGTTTTACTTATGCTAGCCCAAATCATCAAGGCCTTTGATAGCCCATCTTACCCCAATAACTGAAAAATGCCGCGGACACTAGGTCACCAGCTTTCAAGAGTTTATTAATGTCTTGACACACCTTATTCCAAGTAAGGGTGTGTATATCAGGGCCGCTTAAAACTAGTCAAGGACACTTTTCATCAACAAAACAAAAAAATTTGATTAAATCCTTTTTCTTAACTCTTTCCTCTCTCCCTGAGTGAGCGCTTGATCTCTCCTATGAATCAAGCCTCCTTAGACAATACCTTCCCCATGGCGATGGGACAACACTTATTCAACCGGTCCTTACCTCCGTCTCCAGGGACGCAGGAGCGATAAGGCCTGAAGAGTCCTCAATCTCTCTGCGGATCTCCTGTCTCCGTCGTCCAGTAGTTGGCCTTACTTCAGGGTCCCTGTTTGGGCACCACTTGCCCCCCCCAGCGGGGACCCAGTTATTCAGGGTTCAAAAGGGGTGCTACCTTTGGGCCTAATGGGGGGCGAGAGAAGAAGGAGACCAAGCAAAAGTTCTGTTGTCAAGGTCTCGTTTATTGGGATGAATGTTACAGCTTTTAAGGCTTTCAGGTAGGGGGAGTGACCTTTGTGAAACATGAAGGAGGGGGAGATGAAGGTATAGGCAGTGATAGCTGGAGGCAAAGAGGTCAGGCGATGAGGTCAGGTGGTGGAGACACCGAGTGTTGACTCAGGAGATAACTGATTTTTGCTTAGGCTGAAGCATCCAATGAATGTTACCTTCCTGTGCCATAAATTCATAGGAGAGGCTCTTAGAGGAATATGTGTGGCCAAGAGTCACGTAGCCACTTTGAGCTATACAGTCACAAAACGGCCAGGCACAAATCCAATATGGCTCACTACACAAAATAGCAAAGAAGTACTTAAAGAAATGTCCCACATCCTTAGTCATCAGGGGAATGCAAATCAAAATTTGCATTCCATCTTACACTGATCAGAATGGCTACAATGAAAATATCAAGTGACAGCACACGATGGCAAGGTTGTAGTGAAAGAAGAACACTCCCCCATTGCTGGTGGAATTGCAAACTTGTTAAATTACTTTGGAAATCAGTCTGGTGGTGTCTTAGAAAATTGGAAATATTTCTATCTGAAAATCCAGCTATACTGCTTATCTTAGAGTTACCATTGCTGTGAAGAGAGACCATACCCAAGGCCATTTCTTTTAAAAGACAACATGTAGTCAGGGCTGGCTTACACTTTCAGAGGTCCAGTCCATGATAATCAGAGCATGAAACATGGCAGCATTCAGGCAGACATGGTGCTGGAGGAGGAGCTTAGAGTTCTGCATCTTGATCCAAAGACAGCTAGGAGCAGATTGGCTTCTAAGCTTCTAAGTGGAGGATCTCAAAGCCCACCTCCAATGTGAGGCACTTACTCCAACAAGCTGCACCTCATAACAGTGCCATTCCCTGTGCTAAGCATATTCAGACCATCACATTTTATTCCCTGGCTGCCATAGGCATGATCAAATATATGAGTCTATAGTAGACATACCTATCCATATCATAATGCAAAATACATGATCCAACTTCAAACGTCCCGTAGTTTACACAATCTCAACAATGTTAAAAGTACCATGTCTTTTCTGAGATTCATCTAGTCACTTAACTTTAACACCGTTCAACATCACAAGATATACAATACTATCCTAAAAATCATAAAGAGGAAATACCGTACTGAAACAAAACCAAAAATCAGTTTACAGCTTCTTGTTCCATTGTCTAGAATTCACGCATGGTCTTCTGGGATCCTCCAAAGGGCTTGGGTCACTTTTCCAGCTCTGCTCTCTGTAACTCTGGTTTACTCCATTACACTGCTGCTGTCAGTCTTGATAATCAGCCCATAGTATAGGCATCTCCAATTGACTAGGGTCTTCTGCTACAAATGAGCTACACCAAAAGCCTCTCATAGCCTCTAATCAGGGTACCAAATCTTCTTTGCCTGACCCCTTTAATCCTGGGCTACCAACTGCAAGAGGCTTCATATTTAGCAATGGCCTTTCCTGGCCTCCCACAGTGGCCAACCCTCAGTTGCTACTCATGACCAATTCATGCATTCAAAACTAGTACCAGCTGAGTAATTCTTATACATGGCCAAAACCTGCTGTACCAAGAAGTAGAACCTTGGTTATTCTGGAACACAGCTTCTTTGTGCTCTCAGAAAACACTGACCAGATGATTTCACCTCTGTGATGCTGGTCTCTTTTTAATCACCATCAATTTTCAATATATACAAATAACTCAAGAAATAAGACTCCAGGGAACCAAATAACCTTAATAAAAATGGAATACATAGCTAAACAAAGAACTGTTTACTGAGAAATCTCAAATAGCTGAGAAACATCTAAAGAATTGTTCAACATCATTAGTCATCAGGAAAAATGCAAATCAAAACAACCCTGAGATTCCAACTCACACCAGTCAGAATAGCTGAGATAAAATCTCAGGTGACAGTAGATGTTGGTGGGGATGTGGAGAAAGAAAAACACTCTTCCATTGCTGGTAGGATTGCAAGCTGTTACAACCATTCTTGAAATCAGTCTGGCACTTCCTCAGGAAATTGGAATAGTTCTAATAGAGGACCCAGCTATGTACTCCTGGACATATACACAAAAAATGTTCCAAATGGCCCTAGGTAGTTATGTATATTTCTTAAGGGATGCATTTCTATATGTAAAATTATCTTATCTAGGTGGGCAGTTTATATCTTTATCAAGTGGTTGTGAGTTTATTGTGTCGA
This sequence comes from Rattus norvegicus, assembly GCF_021556685.1. Classification (NCBI taxonomy): domain Eukaryota; kingdom Metazoa; phylum Chordata; class Mammalia; order Rodentia; family Muridae; genus Rattus; species Rattus norvegicus. The sequence continues at coordinate 100,035,973 of NC_141554.1, forward strand.
TGTATTGTGGATTGAGAATTTAACACATAAATCTGATTGTTAAATTACAGTTTATTGAGTCTTTATTTCAAGGGGTAGTTGGGCATTTATAACTTAACAATCTGGGGTCAGTTGTGAGGAGTATGGGCAGAGTCCATGGCAGGGAGCCAGGATAGGCTACCCCATGCTGGATTTCTAATGCCCTCATTTTACCAGGTAGCTGGAACCAGAGAGTTCTCAGCTAGTAGAGAACAGTCAGGAGCGTTACTAACCAAAGATAATTCATGGTTAGGGAAAAGTGTGGCACCTTGAAGACTGCCTGGGCCTGAAAGTACTTTGGGGCAGTATGGAGCCACTGAGATAAAAGTACCCCACAGTGTCATGTCGCCCAATCGTACCAGTGCTCTCACAGGATGAAAGTTCCGTCTTTTTAAAATATTTACTGCAACACCATCCTGCATGAGGTAACCCAGTCACAAGAGAACACACATGATATGTATTCACTGATAGGTAGATATTAGCCAAAATGTTTGGAATACCAATGATACAACACACAAACCATATGGGGCTGCTATAGTCCTACTTAGAAGGGATAACAAAACAATCACAGGAGGTAGATGGAGGGAGAGACCTGAGACTGGGAGAAGAGGAGGAGGGAAAAGAGGGGGTGGCTGTGGGAGGAGGGATTAAGTGTGGGAGGAGAGAGGGGAGAAGTACAGAAGATCAAGAAATTGAACTGAAGCGTGTAGCGGTGGATGATGGAGAAATGGGAGTAGCCACTAAAATGTCCCAGGAAAGGCTAGGAAAGCAAGAGGATCTTAGAACCCAATAGAGATGACATTAACAGAAATAGCCGGGGTTGGGGATTTAGCTCAGCGGTAGAGCGCTTGCCTAGCGAGTGCAAGGCCCTGGGTTCGGTCCCCAGCTCTGGGGAAAAAAAAAGAAAGAAAGAAAAGAAATAGCCAACAAAGGGGAGATAAAAACTCTAGAGATTATATCTAATGGCCCCCAGTTGAGGGATGGGGTCACCCACCCATCTCAAAAATATTAACCCAGAATTGCTCCTGTCTAAAGGAAACACAGGGAAAAAGAGTGGAGCAGAGACTAAGGAAAGGCCATCCAGAGACTGCCTCACCTAGAGATCCATCCCATTTATAGACACCAAATCTAGACACTATTGCTGATGTCAAGAAGTGCTTTGCTAGCAAGAGCCTGGTATAGCTGTCCCCTGAGAGGCTCTGCCAGAGCCTGACCAATATAGATTTGAATGCTTGCAGCCAGCCATTGGACTGAGCAAGGTGACCCCAATGGAGGATATAGGGGAAGGACTGAAGGAGCTGAAGGGCTTTGCAACCCCCTAAGAAGAACAACAATATTAACCAACCAGAACCCCCAGAGATCCCAGGGACTAAACCAAAGAGTACTAGTGGAGTGTCACATGGCTTCAGCTGCATATGTATCAGAGAATTGACTTATCTGGCATCAATGTGTAGGAAGGCCCTTGGTCCTGTGGAGGCTTGATGCATCAGCATAGAAGGATGCTTGAGCAGTGAAGTGTGAATGGGTGGGTCAGTGGGAAAACCCTCATGAAAGCAGAGTAGGAGGAATGGGTTAAAAAAAAGAAGAAGAATGACCCGTCCAGCAGGTCCAGTTATTGAGGGTCCCGAATAGGCGCTACCTGAGGATCAAGGGGGGTGGGGAGAAGACAGAGACCAAGCAAGGTTCTGTTGTCAAGGTCTCGTTTATTGAGAGGAATGTACAGAATTTAAAGCTCTGAAGCAGGAATTGAAGCTTAGGGCGGGGGAGTACTGTGCCCAAGGACATAAGGTAAATCATTAAACTGCAAGATATTCTCCTTAGACACTGAATCAACAGTCTTCTGGGGACAAGTTCTTTAAAAAGGTCAAGCCCTTCACAGGAATCTGCTCAGGGCAGGGCTTTGGCTTTTCTTAGTTTGGACTTAGTCCCCAACATCTCCACCTTTCCTTAACTATCAGTGGGAGGAAGTTCTGTCTATATGGTGTACATCCACAACCACCACCTGGTCGGTGAAGCCCCATGTCTTTTTTTTTTTTTTTTTTGTAGTTTTAGATTTGTTTCTTTTCTTTTCTTTTCTTTTTTTTAACTTGAGTATTTCTTATAAACATTTCAACTGTTATTCCCTTTCCCGGTTTCCGGACAAACATCCCCCTCCACCCTCCCCTTCCTTATGGGTGTTCCCCTCCAAACCCTCCCCCCATTGCCACCCTCCCCCCATAGTCTAGTTCAGTGGGGGTTCAGTCTTAGCAGGACCCAGGGCTTCCCCTTCCACTGGTGCTCTTACTAGGATATTCATTGCTACCTATGGGGTCAGAGTCCAGGGTCAGTCCATGTATAGTCTTTAGGTAGTGGCTTAGTCCCTGGAAGCTCTGGTTGCTTGACATTGTTGTACTTTTGGGGTCTCGAGCACCTTCAAGCTCTTCCAGTTCTTTCTCTCATTCCTTCAACGGGGGACCTATACTCAGTTCAGTGGTTTGCTGCTGGCATTCGCCTCTGTATTTGCTGTATTCTGGCTGTGTCTCTCAGGAGCGATCTACATCCGGCTCCTGTCGGTCTGCACTTCTTTGCTTCATCCATCTTGTCTAATTGGGTGGCTGTATATGTATGGGCCACATGTGGGGCAGGCTCTGAATGGGTGTTCCTTCAGTCTCTGTTTTAATCTTTGCCTCTCCCTTCCCTGCCAAGAGTATTCTTTTTCCTCATTTAAAGAAGGAGTGAAGCATTCACATTTTGATCATCCGTCTTGAGTTTCGTTTGTTGTAGGGATCTAGGGTAATTCAAGCATTTGGGCTAATAGCCACTTATCAATGAGTGCATACCATGTATGTCTTTCTGTGATTGGGTTAGCTCACTCAGGATGATATTTTCCAGTTCCAACCATTTGCCTACGAATTTCATAAACTCGTTGTTTTTGATAGCTGAGTAATATTCCATTGTGTAGATGTACCACATTTTCTGTATCCATTCCTCTGTTGAAGGGGATCTGGGTTCTTTCCAGCTTCTGGCTATTATAAATAAGCCTGCGATGAACATAGTGGAGCACGTGTCTCTTTTCTATGTTGAGGCATCTTTTGGGTATATGCCCAAGAGAGGTATAGCTGGATCCTCAGGCAGTTCAATGTCCAATTTTCTGAGGAACCTCCAGACTGATTTCCAGAATGGTTTTACCAGTCTGCAATCCCACCAACAATGGAGGAGTGTTCCTCTTTCTCTACATCCTCCCCAGCATCTGCTGTCACCTGAGTTTTTGATCTTAGCCATTCTCACTGGTGTGAGGTGAAATCTCAGGGTTGTTTTGATTTGCATTTCCCTTATGACTAAAGATGTTGAACATTTCTTTAGGTGTTTCTCAGCCATTCGGCATTCCTCAGCTGTGAATTCTTTGTTTAGCTCTGAACCCCATTTTTTAATAGGGTTATTTGTTTCCCTGCGGTCTAACTTCTTGAGTTCTTTGTATATTTTGGATATAAGGCCTCTATCTGTTGTAGGATTGGTAAAGATCTTTTCCCAATCTGTTGGTTGCCGTTTTGTCCTAACCACAGTGTCCTTTGCCTTACAGAAGCTTTGCAGTTTTATGAGATCCCATTTGTCGATTCTTGATCTTAGAGCATAAGCCATTGGTGTTTTGTTCAGGAAATTTTTTCCAGTGCCCATGTGTTCCAGATGCTTCCCTAGTTTTTCTTCTATTAGTTTGAGTGTGTCTGGTTTGATGTGGAGGTCCTTGATCCAGTTGGACTTAAGCTTTGTACAGGGTGATAAGGATGGATCGATCTGCATTCTTCTACATGTTGCCCTCCAGTTGAACCAGCACCATTTGCTGAAAATGCTATCTTTTTTCCATTGGATGGTTTTGGCTCCTTTGTCAAAAATCACGTGACCATAGGTGTGTGGGTTCATTTCTGGGTCTTCAATTCTATTCCATTGGTCCATCTGTCTTTCTCTGTACCAATACCATGCAGTTTTTCTCACTATTGCTCTGTAATACTGCTTGAGTTCAGGGATAGTGATTCCCCCTGAAGTCCTTTTATTGTTGAGGATAGCTTTAGCTATCCTGGGTTTTTTGTTATTCCAGATGAATTTGCAAATTGTTCTGTCTAACTCTTTGAAGAATTGGATTGGTATTTTGATGGGGATTGCATTGAATCTGTATATTGCTTTTGGTAAAATGGCCATTTTTACTATATTAATCCTGCCAATCCATGAGCATGGGAGATCTTTCCATCTTCTGAGGTCTTCTTCAATTTCTTTCCTCAGTGTCTTGAAGTGCTTATTGTACAGATCTTTACTTGCTTGGTTAAAGTCACACCGAGGTACTTTATATTATTTGGGTCTATTATGAAGGGTGTCGTTTCTCTAATTTCTTTCTCGGCTTGTTTCTCTTTTGTATAGAGGAAGGCAACTGATTTATTTGAGTTAATTTTATACCCAGCCACTTTGCTGAAGTTGTTTATCAGCTTTAGTAGTTCTCTGGTGGAACTTTTGGGATCACTTAAATATACTATCATGTCGTCTGCAAATAGTGATATTTTGATCTCTTCTTTTCCGATCTGTATCCCCTTGATCTCATTTTGTTGTCTGATTGCTCTGGCTAGAACTTCAAGAACTATATTGAATAAGTAGGGAGAGAGTGGGCAGCCTTGTCTAGTCCCTGATTTTAGTGGGATTGCTTCAAGTTTCTCTCCATTTAGTATAATGTTAGCAACTGGTTTGCTGTATATGGCTTTTACTATGTTTAGGTATGGGCCTTGAATTCCTATTCTTTCCAGGACTTTTATCATGAAGGGGTGTTGAATTTTGTCAAAGGCTTTCTCAGCATCTAATGAAATGATCATGTGGTTCTCTTCTTTCAGTTTGTTTATATGATGGATCACGTTGATGGTTTTCCGTATATTAAACCATCCCTGCATGCCTGGGATGAAGCCTACTTGATCATGGTGGATGATTGTTTTGATGTGCTCTTGAATTCGGTTTGCCAGAATTTTATTGAGTATTTTTGCGTCGTTATTCATAAGGGAAATTGGTCTGAAGTTCTCTTTCTTTGTTGGGTCTTTGTGTGGTTTAGGTATAAGAGTAATAGTGGCTTCGTAGACGGAATTCGGTAGGGCTCCATCTGTTTCAATTTTGTGGAATAGTTTGGATAATATTGGTATGAGGTCTTCTATGAAGGTTTGATAGAATTCTGCACTAAACCCGTCTGGACCTGGGCTCTTTTTGGTTGGGAGACCTTTAATGACTGCTTCTATTTCCTTAGGAGTTATGGGGTTGTTTAACTGGTTTATCTGTTCCTGATTTAACTTCGATACCTGGTATCTGTCTAGGAAATTGTCCATTTCCTGAAGATTTTCAAGTTTTGTTGAATATAGGTTTTTATAGTAAGATCTGATGATTTTTTGAATTTCCTCTGAATCTGTAGTTATGTCTCCCTTTTCATTTCTGATTTTGTTAATTTGGACGCACTCTCTGTGTCCTCTCGTTAGTCTGGCTAAGGGTTTATCTATCTTGTTGATTTTCTCAAAGAACCAACTTTTGGTTCTGTTGATTCTTTCTATGGTCCTTTTTGTTTCTACTTGGTTGATTTCAGCTCTGAGTTTGATTATTTCCTGCCTTCTACTCCTCCTGGGTGTATTTGCTTCTTTTTGTTCTAGAGCTTTTAGGTGTGCTGTCAAGCTGCTGACATATGCTCTTTCCTGTTTCTTTCTGCAGGCACTCAGCGCTATGAGTTTTCCTCTTAGCACAGCTTTCATTGTGTCCCATATGTTTGGGTATGTTGTACCTTCATTTTCATTAAATTCTAAAAAGTTTTTAATTTCTTTCTTTATTTCTTCCTTGACCAGGTTATCATTGAGTAGAGCATTGTTCAATTTCCACGTATATGTGGGCATTCTTCCCTTATTGTTATTGAAGACCACTTTTAGGCCGTGGTGGTCCGATAGCACGCATGGGATTATTTCTATCTTTCTGTACCTGTTGAGGCCCGTTTTTTGACCAATTATATGGTCAATTTTGGAGAAAGTACCATGAGGAGCTGAGAAGAAGGTATATCCTTTTGCTTTAGGATAGAATGTTCTATAAATATTCGTTAAGTCCATTTGGCTCATGACTTCTCTTAGTCTGTCTACATCTCTGTTTAATTTCTGTTTCCATGATCTGTCCATTGATGAGAATGGGGTGTTGAAATCTCCCACTATTATTGTGTGAGGTGCAATGTGTGTTTTGAGCTTTAGTAAGGTTTCTTTTACATATGTAGGTGCCCTTGTATTTGGGGCATAGATATTTAGGATTGAGACTTCATCTTGGTGGATTTTTCCTTTGATGAATATGAAGTGTCCTTCCTTATCTTTTTTGATGACTTTTAGTTGAAACTTGATTTTATTTGATATTAGAATGGCTACTCCAGCTTGCTTCTTCTGACCATTTGCTTGGAAAGTTGTTTTCCAGCCTTTCACTCTGAGGTAGTGTCTGTCTTTGTCTCTGAGGTGTGTTTCCTGTAGGCAGCAGAATGCAGGGTGCTCGTTGCGTATCCAGTTTGTTAATCTATGTTTTTTTATTGGGGAGTTGAGGCCATTGATATTGAGAGATATTAAGGAATAGTGATTATTGCTTCCCGTTATATTCATATTTGGAAGTGAGGTTATGTTTGTGTGCTTTCATTCTCTTTGTTTTGTTGCCAAGACGATTAGTTTCTTGCTTCTTCTAGGGTATAGCTTGCCTCCTTATGTTGGGATTACCATTTATTATCCTTTGTAGTGCTGGATTTGTAGAAAGATATTGTATAAATTTGGTTTTGTCATGGAATATCTTGGTTTCTCCATCTATGTTAATTGAGAGTTTTGCTGGATACAGTAACCTGGGCTGGCATTTGTGTTCTCTTAGGATCTGTATGACATCAGTCCAGGATCTTCTGGCCTTCATAGTTTCTGGCGAGAAATCTGGTGTGATTCTGATAGGTCTGCCTTTATATGTTACTTGACCTTTTTCCCTTACTGCTTTTAATATTCTTTCTTTATTTTGTGCGTTTGGTGTTTTGACAATTATGTGACAGGAGGTGTTTCTTTTCTGGTCCAATCTATTTGGAGTTCTGTAGGCTTCTTGTATGTCTATCTGTATCTCTTTTTTTAGGTTAGGGAAGTTTTCTTCTATGATTTTGTTGAAGATATTTACTGGTCATTTGAGCTGGGAGTCTTCACTCTCTTCTATACCTATTATCCTTAGGTTTGATCTTCTCATTGAGTCCTGGATTTCCTGTATGTTTTGGACCAGTAGCTTTTTCCGCTTTACATTACCTTTGACAGTTGTGTCAATGATTTCTATGGAATCTTCTGCTCCTGAGATTCTCTCTTCCATCTCTTGTATTCTGTTGGTGAAGCTTGTATCAACAGCTCCTTGTCTCTTCTTTTGGTTTTCTATATCCAGGGTTGTTTCCATGTGTTATTTCTTGATTGCTTCTATTTCCATTTTTAATTCCTTCAACTGTTTGATTGTGTTTTCCTGGAATTCTTTCAGGGATTTTTGTGTCTCCTCTCTATGGGCTTCTGCCTGTTTATTTATGTTTTCCTGGAATTCTTTCAGGGATTTTTGTGTCTCCTCTTTATGGGCTTCTACTTGTTTATTTATGTTTTCCTGGAATTCTTTCAGGCATTTTTGCGATTCCTCTCTGTAGGCTTCTACTTGTTCTCTAAGGGAGTTCTTCACGTCTTTCTTGGAGTCCTCCAGCATCATGATCAAAAATGATTTTGAAACTAGATCTTGCTTTTCTGGTGTGTTTGGATATTCCATGTTTGTTTTGATGGGAGAATTGGGCTCCGATGGTGCCATGTGGTCTTGGTTTCTGTTGCTTGGGTTCCTGCACTTGCCTCTCGCCATCAGATTATCTCTAGTGTTACTTTGTTCTGCTATTTCTGACAGTGGCTAGACTGTCCTATAAGCCTGTGTGTCAGGAGTGCTGTAGACCTGTTTTCCTCTCTTTCAGTCAGTTATGGGGACAGAGTGTTCTGCTTTCGGGCATGTAGTTTTTCCTCTCTACAGGTCTTCATCTGTTCCTGTGGGCCTGTGTCTTGAGTTCACCAGGCTGCTTTCTTGCAGCAGAAAATTTGGTCTTACCTGTGGTCCCGAGGCTCACGTTCGCTCGTGGGGTGCTGCCCACGGGCTCTCTGCAGCGGCAGCAACCAGGAAGACCTGTGCTGCCGTTTCCGGGAGCTTCAGTGCACCAGGGTTCCAGATGGTCTTTGGCTTTTTCCTCTGGCATCCAAGATGTGTGTGCAGAGAGCAGTCTCTTCTGGTTTCCCAGGCTTGTCTGCCTCTCTGAAGGTTTAGCTCTCCCTCCCACAGGATTTGGGTGCAGAGAAGTGTTTATCAGGTCTGTTTCCTTCAGGTTCTGGCGGTGTCTCAGGCAGGGGTCCTGCCACTCCTGGGCCCTCCCCCACGGGAGCCCAGAGGCCTTATACAGTTTCCTCTTGGGTCAGGGATGTGGGCAGGGGTGAGCAGTGTTGGTGGTCTCTTCCGCTCTGCAGCCTCAGGAGTGCCCACCTGACCAGGCGGTTGGGTCTCTCTCTCTCACGGGGTCTGGGAGCAGAGCGAAGCCCCATGTCTTAAGCTACACAGGTTGCCCCCATGTCTGGCACTCTCACTTAGGTTCCATTATTTCTGCCAGGGTGGAAGTAGTGGTCTGAGATAGATCAGACATGCCTCACAGAGTGCCCAGCTCGGTCATGGTGAGCCACTCTTGCAATTAGGGCTGCACCCCGATGGCTAGGAACGATCTTCTGCTTTAACACACTGTTCTGGGCTATCCGTGTGTGTTTTGTGAGAGTGGGTGACCCAGGTCATGGACCCGTGCTAATCCCGTCGTAGGGTTACTTCACAACAATGAGGTGTGCACCTGGTTCGTGGCACCATATTATTGTCATTGACGCTTCCACTGATTTTCCATCCTGAGTTATAGGCTGTAATTAGGTTGGAGAAGTCGAGGCCAGCCATGGGCAACCCAAGGGGAGTATCACACTACCCGGTTGTCTCAGCCTCCTCACAATGGAGGCGGTGGTAATGTACTGAGACCTGCTTTGTAGCTGAATCCAGCTGGGCCTTGATAAAATCAGTTAACTTTCTAAGCATACATGGACCAAAGGAGAAGAGCAGCAGGAGTCCTATAAAGGGACCCAGGATACTGGGTAGAAAAGTGGTGAGCAGGAGAGGCAGAAAACCAGTTTTTATATTCACTCTTTTCTCTTTCTCTTTGTCTCTTTTGTAGACTTTCTCTTACTTTTTTAGGCTGTTTTCTACTAATCCTGTCTTAACAGAGCCCTCCCTGTTGGAGAAAGAGAAGATCTAATCCCCTTATATTTTGTATAGCAACCTCAGTCAAGGAAGCGAATGAATCTTTAAGGTAGGTTATTCCTTGTTGAAGTTCACTGATGTCCCTGTCTATGGTGGCACTGAGCTGATGATCACTCTGTTGGGAGGTGATCAGGGAGGCAACCCCAGTTCCTGTCCCCACAGCTGACAGGCCTAGGAGTACTGCAAGAGTCATGGCAGTGATAGGTTCTCTTTGTACTGGTGGAGGTGCCTCTTTCCCAGAACTGCAGGAACTCAAGATTGGGCCAGTGAACTTGTGCAGTGGTGGTGGAGTTGGCAGACACCACATCTCTGGCACCATTAAGAATCACCCAGGTATAGTTTTGTACTGGTGGAGGTGCCTCTTTCCCAGAACTGCAGGAACTCAAGATTGGGCCAGTGAACTTGTGCAGTGGTGGTGGAGTTGGCAGACACCACATCTCTGGCACCATTAAGAATCACCCAGGTATAGTTGAAGATCTGGTGAGGCGGTGCAGCAAGGGCAGACGAGATGATGCTTCCAGGGATCCAGATGAAGGGGAACATGGTCAGCATGATCTGTAATTAAGCATAGTTAGACTTTTCCTCAGGGTTGTCCCCTGGGTGGGTTAAAGGCCTTAACAAGGCACTCAGGTAACCAACGGGCACCCCCAGTCTTTGAATCATAAATGCAGGCTGATCCACGTCCCCAAATGAGGACTGGATCAGGGCCATACCATTGGGATGTTAATGGGTCCTTCCATAGGACTGGTGAATAATCATAAGAATTATGGGGGTGTCACAGGCAGTCTGCTGCAGTTTTTCCATCCTTGTCCATGACAAGGTAGTTAAGGACAAAGAGTGCATGATTTATAAATTTTTGTGATTACTGGGGAGGGGGAATAATATTCCCCCATTTGACTGTAATTTATGGATCATATTTTTAATGTTTTGGTGAGCTCTTTCAAGTATACCCTGTCCCTGAGGATTATAAGGACATGTTTAATTCCGAGATGGGAACAAAAGTCTTTAAAATTAGAGCTAGTATATCCAGGTCCATTATCTGTTTTAACAATCTTAGGTTGAGTTAAAACTGTGAGGCAAGCCTGAACATGACTTATAACATGTTTGGTGGCCTCCCCTGTCTACAGGGATGCATAGATAAAGCTGCTAAGGGTATCAATGGTGACATGAATATATTTTAATTTACCAAAGGAGGGAAGATGGGTGACATCCATTTGCCAGAGCTCTCCAGGAACCAGCCCACGGGGGTTGACCCCTAGGTGGGGGTCAGGCAGTAGGGTCACTCAGCCTTTGCAATTATGGACTATTTAGCAAGCCTGTTCACGGGTAATCTTATATTTAATCCTAAAGGCTTGTGCATTAAGGTGCTGTAAGTCATGTGCTTTTTGGCCAAGTATACGGGGCATAGAGAAGGCCCCCTGGGCCAAGGCCACGAGCAGGATTAGGCAATCAATGGCATCATTACCATCGGCCAAAGGGCCTGGCAATCCGGTATGTGCTCAGATGTGTCCCACAAAGAAGGGGCAAGAACACCTCTGAATATACTTTTGTAAGGTGGCAACAGTGGGGCAGCATTGATGGTAGGCCAAAGATAGGGCACTGTTTCTAACCAGGGGATAGAACAGGCAAGATATGAGCTATCTGTATATAAGTTAAAGGGTGCATTAGGCAGCACATGAAATACTGCGAAGATAGCTTGAAGCTCTACCAGCTGAGCGGAATCTAAAGGAATAGAGAACTGTTGTATTTGCCCATCAATGGAAAATGCGGCTTGTCCATTAGAGGAGCAGTCTGTAAAGACAAGGTGGATTCCTGACATAGGGTGATCACGTGTTACTTTTGGAAAACTGTATCAACTTATCTGAGGGGTAATGATTATCTATCTTACCTGGAAAGGCAATGCAGCTAATTGACCATTCATCTACATGTTGACTGAGCCAAGAGACCTGGGAGGGGCTATAGGGTAAGACTAAAGCATTGGGGTCCCTTCCAAAGAGCTTATGGGACTGTTCTCTTCCAAGACATATGATTTGTGCCACCAGCAAAGGATAGGTGGAAAGGACCCTAGTTAAGGAGGCAGGTAAATGTATCCAGTAAAGAGGATATTGCTGCCAAAAAATTGCTATTGGGGAAAAGGGGGTAGGAAGGACATCACTGGAAAATGTCGAGAATACCAGTGAAAAATCACAAGGAGGAGTGTCCTGTTTCTCAAGATTAAATTTATGGCCAGCTAGTTCCTGGGAGAAGCTTCCTGCTTCTCAAGATTGTTGTCTAAGGTTTTAATCTAACTTTATGGTCAGCTAGTTCCTGGGAGAGAGTTGTCGAACCAGCTGATGTAAATTACCCATTCTATGGTCCTAGGAGAAGCTTCCTGGAACATACAATTCCAGGGCCTAACCAGTTTTTTTTTCTACTCTAAACCTTTGTCTAGGTGGGGAGACAATCTTAAAATTTCTACCTTTCATTCCCCACTTCTTCTAGTGGCTAATTCTAATCATAGAACTAAATTAAAACATGATATTGCTGACATAACATCAAAATCTGAACAGCACTTACTCTTTCTCTAATGAAGGTAACTAGCATATTTAACACACATGGACCTATAACCAGAAACAGAAGCAAAATTAAGAAGGGTCCCATAAGGGAAGATTTCAGAGTAGTCATCCAAGGAGATCTACTAAACCAGCTCTCGGACCATCCATGATGGTCTCTGTCTCTCTGCCTTTTGTCTAATCTTTCTTAAGTTTACTCATGGAGTCTTTAATTACTCCTGAATGCTCTAGATAGAAGCAACATTCTTCTATTCTTCTGTTTTGTGTGTGTGTGTGTGTGTGTGTGTGTGTGTAGCACACAGACCTTTTTTAAGGAATATCAGGTCTAATCTTCTTTTATTCTGAAGTACTATCTCTGAGAGAGGGGGGTTAGGGATTCTTGGAGTTCAGCTAAAACGTCTTATTTTACTCTTTCTATATCTAAGTCAATGGCAATTCTGAATTCTCCTTGTGTTGCAGAGCAACAGCAGATATCCTTGTAGCTGCCCCTGCAGTACCTAGACTCTGCCTTAAGATAGCCCTAAGTAATTCTCAACTCTCTTTTGTGTCTTACTAAGTCTTTAGCATCAGGATTCCAATCTGGGCACTATCTGAACCTATACACCAAGGTCATGACTGTCTTTTAGAACTTCTAAACTTATACAGGTTGTGATCCCCGAGGCACAGTCCCAAGAAGTGTTAGGAGTACTAACATATGCAATGTTACATCATTTGCAATAGAAATCAAACCTATCCCCACACCTATCCCCATGGAACCCAGGGCAAACATGAAATTCTTGTTTCTAAAGCACACTCAAGTAAGCATTATATATTTCCTGTAACAGCTACTAACTAGCATCTCAAGTGGGATGGTGAGAAAACAAGAAAAGATTCCAGAAAATACAGGTCCGCCGGAAGAGGACAAAAGCATTCAGTCACACAGAAAGACAATCACAAGATTAACAAACAAACAAAAAAACAAAAGTGCGCACAAAAACAAAAAACAAGCAGCCGCCACAAGATTACCATAAAACAGAACTGATTCAGATGGCAGCTTCCATGAGCTCAGCAAAGACTGATGAAGGGGAGTGGGTTCCACATCACTCCTCCTTCCCAACCAGAATCTTCCCATTGTCAAAGTCACAAGTAACACAAAACAAAGACCTAAGACACACAGACAAAGACCACTCTGGAAATACAGACAGCCGGAAAGGCAGGTTTTTTCTCCAATCCATGAGAATCACCGAATCCTCACCGACACCCAGATGGGAATCTCCCAGGCATCCCTGGAGTCCCTTCTCACCTCCTGGGATTTCTCCCAGGGCAGCACAATCGGTGAGCCCCTGGCACATCTACTGCTCACATTCGCGTCTCTCCTGAGACACGAGCCTCCCTCTCAGCCCGAGATGGGAGCAACGGCAAAACCAGAACTCCAGAACTCACAAGCAAATACAGACCCAGAGTAGCAAATACATACCCAGAGTTTAGCCGGCACAAAACACAAAGATACAGACGCTATTTCCTGAATCGGAACTGCCTCGATCCTTTTTCTTATAATAAGTCTTTCCAACACTTTCCAACCTTGTCCCAACTATAGGAGCTAATTTCTGGTCCTTCAAAAATAAACCAAGGACAAGTTTCTGACGCCAAGACAAAAAAAAATTTAATATGATCCTTTTTCTTAACTCTTATTCCTCTCTCCCTGAGTGAACGCTTGATCTCTCGTATGAAACAAGCTTCCTTAGACAATACCTTCCCCATGACAATAGGATGAAAATTATTTGGGGCCCTGTCTTACCTCCCTCTCCAGCGACGCCACGAGCGATGCGACCTGAAGAGTCCTCAGTTTTTCCGCAGATCTCCTGTCTCCGTCGTCCAGTAGTTGGCCGTGCTTCAGGTCCCTGTTCAGGCACCACTTGACCCGTCCAGCAGGTCGAGTTATTCAGGGTCCCGAAGGGGCGCTACCTGAGGGTCAAGGGGGGAGAGAAGAAGGAGACCAAGCAAGGTTCTATTCTCAAGGTCTCGTTTATTGAGAGGCATGTACAGCATTTAAAGCTCTGAAGCAGGAATTGAAGCAGGAACTGAAGCTTAGGGCAGGGGAGTACTGGGAAGTGCCCAAGGACATAAGGTAAATCATTAAACTGCAAGATATTCTCCTTAGACACTGATGCAACAGTCTTCCTGGGACAAGTTCTTTGAAAAGGTCAAGCCCTTCTCAGGAATCTGCTCAGGGCAGGGCTTTAGCTTTGCTTAGTTTGGACATCCGTTCCCCGACAGAAGAACATCATGAATTTTGCAGGCAAATGGATAGAACTAGACAATATCCTGAATTAGGTAACACAGACCTAAAAGGGCATGTATGGTATGTCCTCAGTGATAAGTGAATATTAGCCATGAAGTACAAGATAACCATGCTACAATCTACATACCCAAAGAAGTGAAACAAGAAGGAAGGTACAAGCAAGGATGCTTGAATTTCACTTATAAAGGGTAATAAAATAGTCATAGGAGACAGAGGGAAGGAGGGAGGGAGAGAGGGAGAGAGGGAGGGAAAGGAGGGACAGAGGGAAGGAAGAAATTTGATGGAAGAAGTTATGAGAGGGGAATTGAGGGATCAGGATTAGGTGTGAGGAGAAACAGGAGAGAGGGCCAGAGAGCCAAGAGGATGAATGGAAATTTGCAACTGCAAGGGTTCTGAGGAGGTGAATCTCTAGGAAGTCCCAGAGACCTGGGGTGGGGGAGACTCCCAGAAGTCATGTGGATGACCTTAGCTGAGATGCCTAAAAGAGAGACATGGAACCTGAAGTGGACACCTTGTATAGCCAGGGTGGGTCCTTAGTGGAGACTAAGACCACAAAACCACCCACAAAACTTTTGACCCAAAATTTGTCCTGCCTAAAAGAAATACAGAAATAAAGATGGAGCAGAAACGGAGGGAATGGCCAATCAATAACCCGCCCAACTTGACACCCATCTCATGGGCAAGCACCAATTACTGACACTAGTATTGATTCTCCTTTATATGTACAGACAGGGGTCTAGGATAACTGTCTGCTGAGAGGCTTTACTCATCTGCAGCTGACTGAAACAGACCCAAACATTTAGTGGAGCTCTGGATTCTTAAAGCAGAGTTTGGGGAAGGATTAGAGGCCCTGTAGGGAATAGGAACTCCACAGGAAGATCAACAAAGTCCACTAACCTGGACCTTCTTCCAGGGCTCTCAGAACTTGAGTCACCAAAGAGCTAGTACTATAACACTAGCACATATGTAACAAATATTCAGCTCAGTCTCCATGTGTATTTCCCAACAATTGCAACAGGAATTGTCCCAAAAGCTATGACATGTCTGTGGAATCCATGCCTTCAACTGGGATGCCTTGTTTGCTTCAGTGGGAGAAGATACATGTAACCCTCCAAAGACTTGATGTGCAGGGTAGGGGGGATACCCAATGGGGTCCCCAGCATCTCAGAGGAGAAGGGAAGGGTGGATGAGGGGAGGGATTCTGGGGGGCAAAGTACAGCAATCAGGATGTAAAATGAATAAATAAATTAATTAGTCGCAAAAACAAACAAAAAGCTCAGAATGATCTTATTTACCTGATTATATAAATATTTATATATAACACTTGCATGTTTTTTCTCAATTTTAAACACTTTAATTATATTTATGGTACATATGCTGGGTCAAAAATGGAGAGATCAGAAGACCACTTGTAAAAGTCAGGTATCTCCTTCAACCTTGTAAGTCCAAGGAATGAACTTTCAACATCAGGCTTAGCTGCACATACGTTAGACCAGTGATCCACTTCACCATTTCTTCACAATTTTTTATTGGATATATTATATTTACATTTCATATGTTATTCCCTTTTCCAGTTTCCCATCCATAAGCCTCCTATGACATCCCCCTCCCTCCTTCTTCTATGAAGGTGTTCGCCCTCAACAACCACACCCACTTCCACCACCCCGCCCTGACATCCCACTACATATGGGGGTCCAACCTTGGCAGGCTTCTCCTACCATGGGTGCCTAACAAGGCCATCGTCTGCTACATATGCAGCTGGAGCCATGGGTCTGTCCATGTGTACTATTTGGATGATGGTTTAGTCCCTGGGAGCTCTGGTTAGTTAGTATTGTTGCTCTTATGGGGTTCAAGTCCCTTCAGCTCCTTCAATTTTTTCTCTAACTCCTCAAACGGGGACGCTGTTCCCACTTAAATGTTTTGCTTCTAGCACTCACCTCTGTATTTGTCATGCTCTGGCTAAGCCTCTCAGGACACAGTTATATCAAGCTCCTGTCAGCATGCACTTCTTGTCATGTACAATATTGTTGTCAGGGTTTGGTGGATATATATATATATATATATATATATATATATATATATATATATATATATGAGAGAGAGAGAGAGAGAAAGAGAGAGAGAGAGAGAGAGAGAGAGAGAGAGAGAGAGAGAGAGAGACTGGATCCACAGGTGAGGTAGGCTCTGAATGGTCTTTCTGTCAGTTTCTGCTCCAAACTTTCTCTCCATATCTCCACCTATGAATATTTTTGTTCCCCCTTTTAAGAAGGACTGAAGAATTCACACTGTGGTTGTCCTTCTTCATGAGCTTCATGTGGCCTGTGGAATGCATCTTAGGTAATTCAAGTTTTGGGGCTAATATCCAGTTATCAGTGAGTGCATACTATGTGCGTTCTTTTCAGAATGGGTAAACTCACTTGGGATGATATTTTTTAGTTCAATTCATTTGCCTATGAATTTCATGAAGTCATTGTTTCTGATACCTGAGTACAACAACACTGTGTAGACGTAACATATTTTCTGTATCCATTCCTCTGTTGAAGGGCATCTTGGTTCTTTCCAGCTTCTGACTATTATAAATAAGGCTGCTATGAACATAGTGGAGCATGTGTCTTTGTTGTATATTTGAGCATCTTTTGGATATATGCCCAAGAGAGGTATAGCTGGGTCCTCAGGTAGTTCAATGTCCAATTTTCTGAGGAACCTCCAGCCTGATTTCCAGAGTGCTTGTACCAGTTTGCAATCCCACCAACAATGGAGGAGTGTTCCTCTTTCTGCACATCCTTGCCAGCATCTATCTTCACCTGAGTTTTTGATCTTCTCCATTCTGACTGGTGTGAGGTGAAATCTCAGGGTGGTTTTGATTTGCATTTCCCTGATGACTACGGATGTTGAAATACTTCTTTAGGTACTTCTCAGCCTTTCAATATTCCTAGCTGATAATTCTTTGTTTAGCTCTGTACTCCATTTTAATATGGTTTTTTGTCTCTCTAGAAACTAATTTCGTGAGTTCTTTATATATATCGGACATTAACACTCTATCGGATGTAGGATTGGTAAAGATCTTTTCCCAATCTGTTGCTTGTCATTTTGTCCTGATGACAGTGTCCTTTGTTTTACAGAAACTTTGTAATTTTATGAGGTCCCATTTGTCAATTGTTGATCTTAGAGCATAAGCTGTTGTTCCGTTCAGGAATTTTTTCCTTTGTTTAAGATGAAACATTCTATAAATATCTGTCAAATCCATTTGGTTCATAACTTCTGTTAGTTACTCTATGTCTCTGTGTATATTCTCTTTCCATGATTTGTCCATGGGATGAGAGTGGAGTGTTGAAATCTCCCACATTTACTGTGTGAGGTACAATGTGTGCTTTGAGATTTAGTAAGGTTTCTTTAAATGGTGCCCTTGCATTCAGAACATAGATATTCAGGGTTGAGTGTTCATCTTGGTGGATTTTTTCGTTGATGTATATGAAGTGTCCTTCCTTATCTTTTTTTTTATAATCTTTCGCTGAAAGTTGATTTTATTTGATATTAGAATGGCTAATCCAGCTTGTTTCTCGTGACTATTTGCTTGTAAAATTGTTTTTTTTTTTCAGCCTTTTAATCTGAGGTAGTGTCTGTCTTTGTCACTGAGGTGTATTTCATTCATGCAGCAAAATGCTGGGTCCTCTTTACATATACAGTGTGTTATGGATATTACTATGTCATATTATTGGGGAATTGAGCCCATTGACATTAAGTAATATTAAGGAATAGTGATTGTTGTTTCCTGTTATTTCTGTTGTTAGAGGTGGAATTATGTTTGTGTGGCCAGGAATGTCAGGACACAATGAGAAATCAAACCTAAGAATAATAGGTATCGAAGAGAACAAAGACCCCCAACTTAAAGGGCCAGTAAATATCTTCAACAAAATTATAGAAGAAAACTTCCCTAAATGAAAGAAAGGGATGCCCATAAAAATACAAGAAGTCTACAAAACTCCAAATAGATTGGACTAGGAAAAAATGTCCTCCTGTCACATAATAGTCAAAACACCAAATGAACAAAACAAAGAATATTAAAAGCAGTAAGGGGAAAAGGTCAAGTAACATATAAAAAACAGACCTATCAGAAGTACACCAGACTTCTCACCAGAGATTATGAAAGCCAGAAAATTCTAGGCTGATGTCATACAGACCATAAGAGAACATAAATACCAGCCCAGCAAATCACTCAAGTAACATAGATTGAAAAACCAAGATAGTCTATGACATAACCAAATTGACACATTATCTTTACAGAAATCCAGCCACCACAAAGGTTAATAGATAGAAAACTCCAATACAAGGAGGGAAACTACACCCTAGAAAGAGCAAGAAAGAAATCTGACTTCAACTAACCCATAAAAAGATAGCCACACAAACATAATTCCACCTCCAACAACAAAAATAACAGGAAACAACACTCATTGGTCGCTAATATATCTCAACATGAATGAACACAATTCTCCAATTACAAAAAAAGACATAGACTAACTGACGGGATAAGTAAACAGGACCCAGCCTTTTGCTGCATACATGAAACACACATCAGTGACGAAGAAGACACTATCACAAAGTAAAAAGCTAGAAAAAAAATTCAAAACAAATGGTATCAACAAAAAAAAAAAATGGAATAGCCATTCTTTTTTTTTTTCTTTATTAACTTGAGTATTTCTTATTTACATTTCGATTGTTATTCCCTTTCCCGGTTTCTGGGCCAACACCCCCCTCCCCCTCCCCCTCCCCTTCTGTATGGGTACTACCCTCCCCATCCTTCCCCCATTACCGCCCTCCCCCCAACAATCACTTTCACTGGGGTTCATTCTTAGCAGGACTAAGGGCTTCCCCTTCCCCTGGTGCTCTTACTAGGCTATTCATTGCTACCTAATAGCCAATCTTATATAGAATAAAATTAACTTTCAACCAAGAGTTATCAAAAAAAAATACAAAGAAGGTCACTTTATATTCGTCAAAGGGAAAAAATCTACCAAGATAAACTTCCAATTCTGAACATCTATGCTCTAAATGAAAGGACATCCACATTCATAAAAGAAACTTTACTAAAGCTCAAAGCACACATTATATCTCACACAATAATAGTGGGAGACATCAATACCCCATTCTCTTCAATAGACAAAACATGGAAAAAGAAACTGAACATAAGACACCGTCAAACTAACAGAAGTTATGAACCAAATGGGTTCAACACATACACATAGAACATTTCAACCTAAAATAAATAAATAAATAAACATTCTCAGAACATTATAGTACCTTCTCCAAAACTGACCAAATAACTGGTCACGGAACGACCTCAACAGATACCAGAGGATTGAAATAATCCCATGCATCCTATCAGATCACCACAGACTAAGATTGGTCTGCAATAACAAAAACAGAAACCCTACATACACAGGGAAGCTGAACAGTGCTCTACTCAATGATAACTTGGTCAAGCAAGCAATAAAGAAAGAAATTAAAAACTTTTTAGAATTTAATGAGAGTGAAGGCACAACATACCCAAACTTTTGGGACACAATGAAAGCAGTGCTAAGAGGAAAACTTAAACATCTGAGTGCCTCCAAAAAGAAACTGGAGAGAGTCCACCTTAGTAGCTTGACAGCACACCTAAAAGCTTTAGAACAGAAAGAAGCACATACACCTAAGAGGAGTAAATGACAGGAAATGAAATCAACCAAGTAGAAACAACAAGAACAACAAAAAGAATCAACAAAACCAGGAGCTGGTTCTTTGAGGAAATCAGCAAGATAGATAAACCATTACCGAGACTAAGTAGAGGGCAAAAAGAGTATATAAATTAACAAAATCAGAAATCAAAAGGGAGACATAACAGCAGAAACAGGAAATTCAAATAATCATCAGATCCTACTACAAAAGCCTATACTCAACAAACTGGAAAATCTGAAGGAAATGGACAATTTTCTAGACAAATACCAGGTACAAAAGCTAAATCCGGATCGGAAAAACCATCACAACCTTCCCATAACTCCTAAGGAAATAGAAGCAGTCATTGATACTCCCCCCCCAAAAAAAAAGCCCAGGACCAGATGGGTTTAGTGCAGAATTCTATTAGACCTTCATAGTAGACCTAATGCCAATACTTTCCAAAGTATTACACAAAATAGAAACAGACGGAGCACTACCAAATTCCTTCTATGAAGTCACATTTACACTTGTACCTAAACCACACAAAGACCCAACAAAGAAAGAGAACATCAGACCAATTTCCCTCATGAATATCAATGCAAAAATACTCAATAAAATTGTAGCAAAACTAATCCAAGAACACATCAAAACAATCATACATCATGATCATGTAGGCTTCATCCCAGTGATGGTGGGGTTGTTCAATACACAGAAATCAATCAACATAATCTATTATGTAAACAAACTCAGAAAAAACACATGATCATCTCAGTAGATACGGAGATAGGATTTAACAAAGTTCTACACCCTTTATGCTAAAAGTCTTCAAAAGTTCAGGAATTCAGGGCCAATACATAAAGAGAGTAAAATCAATAGACAGCAAACCAGTGATCAACATCAATTGAGAAAAACTTTAAGCAATCCCACTGAAATCAGACACTAGACAAGGCTGCCTACTCTCTACCTACCTATTCAATATAGTACTTGAAGTTCAAGCCAGAGCAATTAGACAACAAAAGGAGGTCAAAGAGATACAAGTTGGAAAGGAAGACGTCAAAATATTACTATTTACAAATGATATGATAATATACTTAAGTGGCACCAAAAATTCCACCAGAGAACACCTAAACCTGATAAACAACTTTAGAAAAGTGGCTGGATATAAAATTAACTCAAACAAATCGGTAGCCTTCCTCTACTCAAAGGATAAACAAACTAAGAAAGAAATTAGGGAAACAACACCCTAACAATCACAATAATCACAAATAATATAAAATACCACTGTGTGACTCGAATCAAGCAAGTCAAAAACTGTATGATAAGTACTTCGAGCCTCTGAAGAAAGAAATTGAAGATGCCAGAAGATGGAATGTACTCCCATGCTCATGGATTGGCAGGATTAATATAGTAAAAATGGGCATGTTGCCAACAGTAATCTACAGATTCAGTGCAATCCACATCAAAATTCCAAGTCAATTCTTCATATAGCCTTTCAAATGAATTTGCAAATTCATTTGAAGTAATAAACCCAGGATAGGGAAAACTATCCTAAGCAATTAAAAAAAGAAACTTCTCAATTAATCACCATCCCTCACATCAAGTTGTATTACAGAGCAATAGTGATAAAAAATCTACATGGTATTGGTGCAGAGATAGGCAGGTAGATCAATGGAATAGAATTGAAGACCCAGAAATGAACCCACACACCTATGAACACCTGATCTTTGACAATAGACCTAAAAACATCTAGTGAAAAAAGATACTATTTTCAAAAAATTGACGCTGGTTCAACTGGCAGTCAGCATATAGAAGAAAGAAAATTGATCCATTCTTATCACCCTGTACAAAGCTCATATCAAAGTGGATCAAGGACGGTGACATAACATCAGATACACTCAAACTATTAAAAGAAAAAGTAGGGAAGAGCCTCAAACACATGGGTGCTGGGGAAATTTTCCTGAACAGATTAGTAATGGCTTATGCCCTAAGATCAAGAATCAACAAATGAGATGTCATAAAATTACTAATCTAGTGTAAGGCAAAGGACACTGTCTTTAGGACAAAATTGCAACCAAAAGATTGGGAAAAGATCTTTACCAAGCCTACGTCCAATAGAGGACTAATATCCAATATATACAAAGAACTCAAGAAGTTAGACTCCAGAGAATCAAATAACCTTAATAATATGGGTTACAGAGCTAAACAAAGAATTCTCAGCTGAGGAATATCAAATGGCTGAGAAATACCTAAAGAAACGTTCAATATCCTTAGTCATCAGGGAAATGCTAATCAAAACAACCCTGAGATTCCACCTCACACAAGTCAGAAAGGCTAAGATCAAAAACTCATGTAACAACAGATGCTGGGGAGTATGTGGAGAAAGAGAAACACTCCTCCATTTTTGGAGAGATTGCAAGCTTGTACAAACACTCTGGAAATCAGTCTGGAGGTTCCTCAGAAAACTGGATATTGAACTACCTGAGGACCCAGCTATACCTCTCTTGGGGATATACCCAAAAGATACCCCAACATATAACAAAGACACATGCTCCACTATGTTCATAGCAGCCTTATTTATAATAGCCAGAAGCTGGAAAGAACCCAGATGCCCTTCAACAGAGGAATGGATACAGAAAATGTGGTACATTTACACAATGGATTACTATTCGGCTATTAAAAACAATGACTTCATGAAATTCATAGGCAAATGGATTGAACTAGAAAATATCATCCTGGGTGAGGTAAGCCAATCACAGAAAATCACACATGGTATACACTCACTGATAAGTGGATATTAGCCCAAAAGCTCAGATTATCCAAGATACGAGGCACAGGCCACATGAAGCTCAAGAAGAAAGATGACCAACGTGTGGATGCTTCAGTCCTTCATATAAGGGAGAACACAAGTATTCATAGGAGAAAATACAGAAACAATGTTTGGATCAGAGCCTGAAGGAAAGGCCCTCCAGAGACTGACTCCTCCTGGCAAACCAGCCCATATACATACAGCTTTCAAACCCAGACAATATTGCTGATGCCTAAAAGTGCATAGGGACAGGATCCTGATGTATCTGTCTCCTGGGCGGCTCTGCCAGAACATGACAAATACAGAGGGAGAAGCTCACAATCACTGAACTGAGAACAGGGTCCCTTTTTGAGGAATTAGAGAAAGGGTTGAAGGAGCTGAAGGGGCTTGTAACCCCATACGTACAACAATACCAACCAACCAGAGCTCCCAGGGACTAAACCATCATCCAAAGAGTACACATGGACAGACTCGTGGCTCCAGCTGCATATGTAGCAGAGAATGACCTTGTTGGGCACCAATGGGAGGAGAAGCCCTTGTTCCTGCCAAGGCTTTCCACCCCATTGTAGTGAAATGTCAGGGTGGGGAGGTGGGAAAGTTTGGGGGGGGGGATGTAGGCAGGAACACCTTCATAGAAGAAAGCGGAAGGGTGATGGTACAGGGGGTTTATGGATGGGAACCAGGAAAGGAGATAACATTTGAAATGTACATAAATAAATATCTAATAAAATAATAGAACACTATTTACAGAGAAATCATAAGAAAATTAATATAGTGCCTCATAAATATTAGTTAGCACTTTAATCATTAATACGTAAAACTAGACAATCTCTTGCTAAAGTGTAAAATCTTTAGCTAAAATGATGAACAGCATTTTAGAGTATAAAGCCAATAGTAGTTTTAAGATGGAGATGTGGAAGACATAGTGATAATAACAGGATGAAGGCCAGAAAATGAAGCAGAAGTACTAGGACTCATTAAATGCCAAATATCTGTAATGTACTCTTGCATGTGTTTTACATACAGTTTCTACATTTTCCCTGTGTCTCATAAGGTTGACAGCATTATAATCTACCTTTTCTGCTGATGCCATTCAAGTGCAAAGAAGTTGTATAATAGCCAAATCATTGGCTATGATTGAAGTGCTGGTAAAAGATTCTGAAATAACCAATCCTATCACCATCTGTGAAGAAACTACTGAAAGAAATCAGGTAAGAAAATGTTATTATTTTTTTAAAGATTTATAAAGGATTTATTTATTTATTTATTTATTTATTTATTTATTTATTTATTTATTTATTTATATGAGTACACTGTAGCTGTCTTCAGACCCACCAGATGACAGCATCAGATCTCATTATAGATGGTTGTGAGTCGCCATGGTTGCTGGAATTTGAACTCATGACCTTTCGAAGAACAGTGAGTGTTCTTAACCACTGAGCTATCTCTCCAAGCCTGGAAAATGTTATTGACTTTGAAATATAACAATGGAAATAAGACCACTGGTTCAAGACTTATATAAACAGAATGTAAGGATCCATTCATTTTACTTCCCCTAGGTTTGTATGCACAGTCAATTTATTCAACAATTCTGAACTTGGATTTCTTATGTATAAAGAGGAAATAATATAACTTCCTTAGATTTATGAGATTTTAATATGACAATGAATACTTGTAAAGAACTTAGGGTACATCTGTAATTATAAGCATAATAACATATAATATGTTATATATAATAATACTAAAAGAGAATAATATGTAGATATAGTAGGAAGATTGTGAAGTAACCTAAAGAAACAAAAATGATAAACTGCTGAGCTATATATTGAAAATGGATAATGAAAACAAGAAGAACATTGAATGATGCTAAAAGTAGAGAACTGAACATGCATTAAAACAACATATCTGTCAGGGTCACAGTGAACACTTAATGGTATGCTAATTATGAAACAAGCACAGATTTATGAAGATGAAAAGCAGTTGAAAGTAACAAGCTGGTTGCAGAAATCTAACTAAAGACATGACATCAAATTTTTAAAGATTTGTGGTAATAAAACATTTGCTGATCACAAAGAAACAAAGAAATCCATTGATGGGTTTGCCAAGGTCATCAGTAATGAAAATTAAGCTCCAGACAAATCTATAATGTTGATGAACTATCACTATTCCATCATCATTGTCTGTAGAAAGATACCAGTAAGCTGATGAAACAGTCCCTATAAGATAAGGATGTCAAAACCTGGATGCAGTTGTTCGTGGATCAATGAAGTATTAAAACAGTACTAAGGCAAGCTATTCATGATATTAGTGATAATATTGTTAACACTAGAAATGCTTAAAGATAAAATAGCAAGAAAGTGTCACATGTTTATTGAAGGGCAGTATTTGTACATTTGTAAACTCCATCAGTTTGTAAAATCAAAGAAAGGCTTCCAACACATACATTTATATATAGCTACAGTTGTTAATGAGGCAGATCACTCTGTAGAAAACATCTTAAAAATTCAAAGAACAAACTGCTTTCTCACTCCTAGAAATTTCAGTCCTTGAATTGCTTCTGATGTTTATTCCTAACTGAAAAATAAAATACAGGCTAGAGTAGTCTTTTAATTTAAATATAGCATCATTGATGGGGACAAAAAGATGTTTGCTGCAGTTTGCAGATGATGCAAGTATTCTCTTGAATCCAATGCACTGCTTAGGTACCTTCAACACGTTAAGAAAATCAGTGCTTACGAGTGGTATATAAATTTAGAGTCCGAAATAGTGTTGGTTCCAAACAACCACATACTGTCCCTGATGTAGACTGAGATAGTAAAACACTTATGTTCTGATGGTTAGTGTACAGAAACTTTATTGCATGGTATATATTGTTAAAAATATTATATAAAGTTACCTTAAGGCAATGTGTCTAAGAAATATAAGTGGATTTCATGTTTAGACTTGGATCCTATTTCCAGGATATCTCATTATGAAAATCAAATGTTCCAATTTTTTAAAAGAAAATACAAGCTATTTCTAACACTAAATATGTCAGATAAGAAACTTCAACTGCTGTGTATACAGTCAACGATCATCCACCCCTCAAGGTAAAACATGTTCTAATGTATAGTACACCTAGGTGAAACTTTAAAATATTTTGATAAATGAAATAAAGTAAGGTAAACACAAAAAGACAAAAAAATGAGATATGAGTTACTAAGAGCAGTAAAATTCATAGGACAAAAAGTAGAAATGGTGTGAATGGGTAAGAAAGTCAATGATATGAGAACTTATTGGTTATTGATATTACTGCTTAAAGAGTGACAAGTCCCCAAAGCCTCAAAAATTGAAGAATTTGATCCCTGATGTAACAGTGTTCAGAGGTCTGGCCTTGATGGGATGATTGGGCCAAATCAATCATCATCTGATCAGCTCATAGTCCAATAAGCTATCAAAAGACTGAGCCTAGATGGAGGAAATGGGTCATTGTAGTGCATAAATTTGTAGTCTTCTGTTTTCTAGTTATTGTAAAGTGAACCACGTTCTGCCATCTTTTGCCTTACCTCAGGCCCAAACCAATGGATCCAACTTACTATAGACTAAGCTCTCTGAAACAAGGAGCTGAAAAAATATCTTTCATTGATTATCTTGGTTGTTTTATCCAAACAAGAGAAAACTGAATACTAGAAATAATGAAATGGACCCTAGGGTCTCAGTTTGGAATAACAAAAAAAGCACCGGAAATGGATTGTAGTGATGGTTGCATGAGAGTATTAAGTTATTTAAGATCATGGATTTATACACTTGAAAACTGTTAAAATAACAATATTATAGATATATCCATAATAAAAATATTTTCAGAGACCACATAATTTAGGGCAGGATTGGAACACCTCTAAGCTCCTGCAAGATATGACATGAACAAAAGGTTAAAGTGTAATTTTTTTGCCTTTCTTTTGTAATTCATACTCTCATAGCATCATTCCATGTGCACAAATGCCTATAAACATGTAGAGGTTCCATCTTTATAACAGGCATAACCACCCATAAAGACAAGCAAAAATAAAACATAAAAATTAGGAAACCTAACAAGTTCTCAGAATGGGTAGATTTGTCCAAGTTAATTTTTTTTTTTTACCAAAGACTAAAAGACTAAAATCCTACTGGTTAAGAGAATAGACTGAGTAGAGATCTAACATTCTGATAGACCTGATTCAATTATTTGGCTTATGGACCATGTTAGGAAGGTAGGCTCACTTTAAGTAATACCAAAGAAATAAGTAGAAAAATTACCTCTTTTCTTTCCAAGAATGCCCGCACCTAATGCAGAAGCTTATGAACTATTGTATGTTTGCCCATTTCCTGAATTAAAAGCACACACACACACACACACACACACACACACACACACACACACAGAGACAGAGAGAGAGAGAGATACACACACACACACACATTCCTTAACTTCTGTCTTTTTTCTAAGCATTCTTTCTTTAACATGTTGGGCATTTCTCTAAGTATTTTGGGAGTCCTTAATCCATCTCTAAAGCTTCCCTCCTTACCTTGTGGCTCTTTGCACGTTATGTGTCTGACCTCCAAACCAGCTTAAATGGCATAGGTTTTTCTTTTTCTCCTCCCTTGGTGGCAGCTGCTGTTTTTGTACTTGCCTTATGATTGTTCTTTTGAACACTTATAAAATTGTCCTTGTTTCTTTTAAGTATATTCTCAAATTTTATTATTATTATTTTTATGTTAATTAACTTGAGTATTTCTTATTTACATTTTGATTGTTATTCCCCTTCCCGGTTTCCAGACCAACATCCCCCTAACCCCTCTCCCTCCCCATCTATATGGGCTTCTCCTCCCCATCCTTCCCTCATTAAAACCCTCCCCCCAACAATCACACTCACTGGGTGTTCAGTTTAGGCAGAACCAAGGGCTTCCCCTTCCACTGGTGCTCTTACTAGGCTATTCATTGCCACCTATGAGGTTGGAGCCCAGAGTCAGTCCATGTGTAGTCTTTGGGTAGTGGCTTAGTCCCTGGAAGCTCTGGTTGCTTGGCATTGTTGTTCATATGGGGTCTCGAGCCCCTTCAAGCTCTTCCAGTCCTTTCTCTGATTCCTTCAATGGGGGTCCCATTCTCAGTTCAGTGGTTTGCTGCTGGCATTCGCCTATATATTTGCTGTATTCTGGCTGTGTCTCTCAGGAGAGATCTACATCCGGTTCCTGTCGGCCTGCACTTCTTTGCATCATCCATCTTATCTAGTTTGGTGACTGTATATGTATGGACCACATTCTGTTTCTTGGATTCCTGCGCTTGCCTCTCGCCATCAGGTTGTCTCTGGTGTTACCTTGTTCTGCTATTTCTGACAGTGGCTAGACCGTCCTATAGGCCTGTGTGTCAGGAGTGCTATAGACCTGTTTTCCTGTTTTCTTTCAGCCGGTTATGGGAACAGAGTGTTCTGCTTTTGGGCGTGTAGTCTTTCCTGTCTACTGGTCTTCAGCTGTTCCTATGGGTCTGTGTCCTGAGTCCACCAGGCAGGTCACTTAGAGCAGAAAAGTTGGTCTTACCTGTGGTCCCACAACTCAAGTTGCTCGTGGGGGGGCTGCTTTTGAGCTCTCAGTGAGGGCAGCAACCAAGAGGGCCTGCGCCACCTTTTCCCGGAGCCCCCGTGCACCGGGGTCCCAGATGGCGTTAGGTGTTTTCCTCTAGAGTCAGAAATGTGGGCAGAGTGTAGTCTCTGTCTTCCCCTCTCAAGGTTTAGCTCTCCCTCCCACGGGATTTGGGTGCAGAGAACTGTTGACTGGGTCCCTTTAGGTCCGGGCAGTGTCTGGACCTTAAATTTTATTATTAATGAAACTAAGAACTATGGGGAGTCCTCCTGTATCTCTCAATCATAAAGCTAAGCTAAGTATACTCCACCACTACCCCTCTACCCCTACAGTCAGGGTTAAAATGAGGAGAAACCGTTTCTACCTATCTATAGTGCATCACTTTTACAAGTGATTGGAGACAAAATGAAACAAAAGTGAGAATACATTATTTGGAGATTAGGTCACAGTAATAGTCTTACTCTTTGGGGGTTGTATTTGTCAGAAACCTGACATCAGGTTTCTTTGGATGAACTACTAACATTCCCAACATGGGATTTCATTGAAGGACCCTAATTCCTAGTGTCCATTATAAAATGGTAGTATCATTACCTTAAATAGATTTTAAAACACACATCACTTGAGGTCGTGTACTTGGACAGGTAACCTGAACCCCTTTATGGTGCTTTCTACAGAAAGAGAACTGTTGTCCTGCTTATGGATATGTATGCAAACATGGACTTGGAAAGTAGTATTTGCTATTTGTTTAGTTGTACTCAGAAGAAAGCCAGCAAGATTTATTGCAGAATCATTTTCCCACAATAAATATATTTTGGTCCTTTGGTTTAATTGTCTATAAATGAATGTTGATTTACTTCTAATGGTGGTAAGGACTGATTGGAAAAAATTATTATAAAGAATGTCCACATTTGAAGCATATATCCTTGAAAATATAAATACAGATGCAGAACAAGATACCTGGCTACTACAATTTGACTATGAAAAGGAATTGACAAGAAAAAGCTTGATGTTGAAAATGGTTCAGGTATAATCAGTTGCTGAATTTATTCTCACAATCAGGTAGAATGCAGAAGGGCAGACACATTCTCAAGAAAGGTTAAGGTTTCCTTGGCAACTATCAAATGCATTGTTAATATCCCCCAGGAAGTTTTTGGTCAATAATGACTGAAGTGCTATAAAACTATTTTTAAACTATCTTTTAAGTTAATTCTATTCTACTTTCAAAATCTCTTTTCACTTAAATTTACTTTAATTGCTTAATTAGTGGTTATTTAGTGAAGGTTACTGAATATTATGTTGACGGAAAGGTTTTGACTCTTTCTGTCAAATAGAATTAAAGATGTCAATGAACATGGAACTATTTTGAAAAGATCTGAACAAACTCTAATGTAAAAGAGGAATCAATCCAGGAAATAATCACCTAAAGATATAAATACAAAACAAGTGTCTGATTAATCTGATTATTAATATCAGTTATAAAATGTTCATATTTGCAAACCATGTAGCAATTAATTTATATTAGCTAACCCACAAATCAATCCAATTAAAATTTTAATTATTCTCTTCATTTTATGGATGAAAAATTCAGATTACCAGGCATGGTCACATATGCCTTTAATCCCAGAACACAGGGAGCAGAGACAAGTACATATCTTTGAGTTCTGTCAGTCTGCTTTGTATAGTGAGTTTGAGGCCATCCAGAGACACCTATTAATATCCTGCCTCAAAATATGAAAGACTAGTTATAGAAAACCAGAGTTTGTTTCCCATTTACTAGCAAGTAACCATTAGCAAATATGTATGGAAATAAGAGATCAAAGTAATAATACCATTATAATTAGTAACGATATTACAGCTCTTCTCAACTCACCACAGTGCTTGTTTTTTAAAGTTCCTTTCCCAGGGGAAACATAACCAACATCTACCTCCTCTACAACGGTTTCATTGACAATTTGAGATATTATTCTTTCAAATCTCACTCTAGGAGAACCAACAAAGCTTTGTTACAGAGCATGGGTAAGGAGTTACAAGGATATGGGTGCCACTCCATGCCCTATAAGCAGGATGTCTGTGGAAACAATTACCTAACAATTATAAGGCCTTCCCTACAACTGTATAGATGGAGTCACCCTTTCCTTGTTTCCCTGAGCCTATAGACTTTAGCCCCTTTTTGAGGTTGAGTGCAGTTAAGGCAGAGTTCTATGCAAGAAGTAGTAGGGAGCAGCTGAACACTCATGAGAGGGTCCTCTGACCCTCCCTACCCCTCCATGAACATATATAGTCAACACATCCAAATGGGATAATATTTTTACAAGGGGTGCAACTGAATCCAAGATGGTGTTTTCTTGGATCAGAGGACAATAACTTAAAACAAAGCTATGTCTTAAGTTCTCCTGAGACTAAAAATATATGTAAGATGAAAAAAATGTTTTAAATAATCCTCAAACCCTATGGCTTAGTCTAGTTTATTCTGAGCATGCTCAAAATATCTATCTACATTATCCTATGTTTAGGAAAAGCTAATGCAAAGTTTTCACTGTAAGTGGTGACTATCTCACATCCATTCATGAGTGGATATTTTACACAAAGAAAAATAGATCCCTAATGCTGGCAGCACAGCACACTATAGATTTATGGATTGTTTATCTTGGGATTGTTTAACTGTGAACTATAGATCATTGCTACTACTGGCTAGCATTTCAGGAATATCACAGTACATACCACTAACCTGGGAATAGATTAAAATTGAAAACTTAAAATATTGTCTTTACTAAATTTTTATCAATTTCACACAGCTTTGAATCTGAAAAATCATTATGTGCTTCATTACAAGCCAAACCACTAGAAATCAAGTCATGATGCCCAACAGTCTCTACTTGGAAAGTACTTGATAGCATTCTGGGTGACATAAGAATCTAGTGACTGACATGATAAAGCAGTCAAGCCTTTTACAAAAGCTAAAGATATGTGAGAGCACTTAAACACCCTCTGATATTAAGGTAATCAATAACAACTTCATTGACACTGTCAGTTCAGGTCATTGAAGATGCTTGTGGAATTGGTCAACTTAACCAAAAATAAGCAGTTCTTTTGCATGATAAAAATCAGTCAAGAAATATGCTTTATTCAAGATGATTTTCTCACCACACATTAAAAGTATGGTTACGTTTGCCAAGGAAAGTAATGGTTAACCTGAATTGTATTATTAATTAGTTTTTTTAACAAATATTCCCAAGAGCAAATTATTGATTTCTTTAAAACTCACTCATACAAAGATAGTTATCATAGTGAGGTAATTGAAAAAGCAACTTCAATAATACGATTTAAGACCTATATCTGTCTCAGTGATAGAAAACAGAATACAGTTGAAGAAGGAAATAGAAAGAAATGAGCTTGTAAATGAACTGTCTAGTTTTTAAGAACATTCCTGAGACTCAAATTGTTTTACTTATAAGTGGTCTTAGCAGCATCCTTTTCTTTGTCTTACAAGTCACCAAGTATACATACGTGCTTCATAAGTTTAAAAGATTTTTTCTTATAAATTTTCTCCAACCAATTTGTATATCTGGGAATCAGCCCTTTAACATTGTAAACATTTTTTAAATTACAAGATTGGGTGCTTTAATTAACTCTAAATGCATGTTCTTCTAGAAAGTATGTGTTCATTTCAGCACCTGGTATGTTCAGGATGCTAACAGAAACTAAACAATCAGAGACTATCAAGGAAAGAACTAAGGTAAGCTACTTCCCTTGATTTCTTTTGTTCCCGTTCTTGGGTTTTTTTTCTTTCTTTCTTTTTATTTTAAGAAAGAGAAAATTCAGTGTTTCAAGAAAGGGGTTAAAAGCAGTATAGTATTAGCAATACTCCTGTGAATATATTTTGACTGCTCCTAAAGAAAAATGAATTGCATTCGTGATTTAGCATTAGATACACAAAGTTCAAGAAGAAAAAGCCTTCATTATCATCTAAATGAACATATTGCTATTTTTTTACAGGAAACTAGTTAGAAATGATAGCTGCCTTTAATGGTGCCATTCTCCAATTACATAAATTACCTGGTATACTAACTAGACCTCAGCAGTTACTGAATGCCAGACCTTTCATATCCTAATGCACCTACAAGTTTTTTCTAAGATTAGCCATGATTGTCCCTTTGCCACTTTTTGAAGGAAGTAGAGTTGGGCATGATCAAGACATAAAAATGGAGGAAAGTATGGTACGGTAGTTATCCATGGTATGTAGAGAGCAAAGGACTGAAAATGGAAAATAGAAAAAGAAGTTGTCATAGAAAAAATATTGTGATACCATGTTGAGGGGGACTGCATCTTTAATAGAGGTCACAAGGTCTGAGGGGAGAATCGCATTGTTTTATTTCAAAGTAAGTCATGATACTCATATAGTCAGCTTATAAACAAAACACCTTAAAGGGGTTTCCTATGACCAGCACTGCATTTTTTGTGGTATGTGACACCACAACATAACCTCAAAAACTAATGAAGTTATGGACCTAATGAAAAAATGGTAGACACACGTGAAAATTTACAAGAAGCCTTAGATCATCCAGGCAAGACAGTCTGACCTATCAGGAGAGTATCAATTGGGATGAGAGCCCCATCTTAAATACCTCTGTTGTTCATGGGTGAGGTAAAGCCACTGTCTTGTATGGGACTTTGAAACTCTAATCACAATGGGAAAGGTTGAAAGATCAGGAACAAAAGTTGACAGACTCATGAAGAAAAGGCTAGGTACAGAGTCCACAGAACAATGGAACACTGTGAAATCAAGCACTAAGAGCATTCAATGGCTAAGGGAATAAGCATAATTACTGGAAAAGATAAAGGGAAATCAGAGGGCTCAAGTTGAATCAAAAGAATTACTTATTTCTAGTGCTGTGTTTGTAGCACTTAAGCCCAATACGATCGCAAAAATGATCTTTTTGGCCAAGGATTGAAATGATTTCCTGCTCTTCCTTACTTTCAGAGCTTTACCAGAGCCACAATGGCTTGGGAAGGTGAGATTGCTGCTGTCCCATGAAATATGAAGTTATCAACAAACACATGGGACACTGTCCATCTGGTCACTGTTCCTTATCTATATCACTGTTGCAAGTGTTATCCTTCAGAAAAGGTGAAACAGCATTGTAATTCAAGTCAAGAGACCTGGGAACTATATTAACTATGAAGTTCATAGCCATAAGTAACCTAAAATCCTGCTCTAAATCTCAGACACAAGATATCTGCAAATAGGACTGTTGCTGGTATGTATAAGAAAGTACTGTCTGCTTCTGTGTAGTTCCATAGTCTCTGTCTTTCTTGGTGAATGATCATCTGTATCAGGTCTGTGAATGTGTTGTGACAAAAGATACCAGAGGCTAACAAAAAAATTGCCCAGAAGCCTTTCCAGAATCAGATCATGCACTGATACTAAAGCAATCAATCTTTGTGAAAAGAGTGGGACTGCCATTAATATCGAAGATCAATTAGGACTACTTTCTAACAGGTTCATTCTTAGCAAAGAGTATGCATACTGGGATAAAACCTGGGACCTGTTATAGAGAAAAGAGAGTGTAGGAAGCACATGTTGGCTGAGCCAGAAATAATGTGTGATTTAAGAGCCAAGTCGAGTACCAAAACATAAAGACAAGGAGATCCTACTTTATTTCTGTGAGTAAAGAAGATTCTCACAACAAAGTTAACCCTTCTTGTTAGTTATTAAATTGCAGTGATAATCAATCCACTGTTCAAATATTAGTTTATGCCATTTTAACTACACACTAACTAGAGGGTTAATCAAATAATGGCTGTCTACCATACTTCAGACACTGTGTGAGGTGCCGATAACAGAGTATAAATGGTACATACATTTTTTCTTGAATCTACTTATCTCAATCTGTTTCCAGAAGACCTCCAATCACTTATTGTCAGTTTTAAGCAATATACAATCATGGTATCCCTATAATCTAATGCTAGGATGATGTTTATTAACTGTTAAAAGAATGAGGAATGTAAGGAATATGCTATGTGGAAGGGATAAAAGACAAACACACTGATATTGTTACCATTACAAAGTGATGGGATTGGCTTTATTGCTTTGTTTGATTGGTTAAATGTTTTTGATATTTAATAAATGTATTGAAAGGGTTGAGGGATTGAAGTGATGGCTTAGTGAGTTAAGATTGCTTATGTTTAAAAAAAATGAAGAACTACGTTCAAATTTCCAGTACACGGGGATGTACATGCCATTTACCATACCTGTGTTGGGTATAGACAGGCATATTACAAGAGTTCATTCATCAGGTAGCCTTGTAAAAATGGTAAGCTTCATATTCAGCGAGACTCCCTGTCTTAAGAGAGTAAATTCGAAAGTGATAGAGAAATATTTCTCTGGACCCTGTATGTGCACTCACAAGTACATAAGTGCATAATTACACCCACATAATAATACACTAATAATAATAGTAAAAATAATAACAAATAATGTTTAAACTACAACAAGACCTGTCAATTTAAATACTTATTTTACTCTGATGCAATTGAGGACAATTCTCACTAGAATTTAAAAGTCATATTTGTTATCAATAAAGCATTATATTATTGTAATCAAGCTATCAAATTGTTTCTATCAAAATATAATTTTCCTGATAGTTGTTACCTACCACTAAATGTCATCATGGGAACATATACCTGAGACTGAAAATTGAATTTTCTTTTCTTTTCTTTACTTTACTTTTCTCTTCTTTTCAAATAAGCACAGCCATGTATTCCTTTTAACTATGCCCAAGCCAAAACTTTTTTCTTTTTTTATTAGATATATTTCTTTACTTACATTTCAAATGCTATTCCCTTTCCCAGTTGCCTGTACAGGGGTTTTTTTTTTAAAACAAGAATAAGCAAGTATATCAAAGAATGAAAATTTCTGTTCAGACAAAGGTGTGTCTGCAAGGTCGCTCTGGCGTAAGAGTGAATTGGCTGTTGGTGATGAGATGACAGGTCAACTTACTTGCTGTTTAAAACATCTTATAGGCAATAAATTATTTGCTACATAGAATTTCTATTGAAAAACAAACAAACAAACAAGCAAGCAACAAAAAAAAATGATCAGACACCTTTACAGAAATTTCACAAAAAAAAAAAATCTTGTTCCCAAAACATTCCAGTAAAATTCCTATAAAACTCTATTCTAAGTAGAAAACTGGCAATGATCCTATTCTTCATTTTTTTTATATTGGATGATTTTTTATTTATATTTCAAATGTTACTCTCTATCCCAGTTTCCCATCCATAAACCCCCTATCCCTTCCCACTTCCCCTGCTTCTATGAGGTGCACCTCCATTCTCCCACCCTTCCCACCTGCCCCTTCTTCCATGAGAGTGTTCACCTTAACACCCACTCATCTCTTTATGCCTCCCGATCATGGCATACCCCTAGAGTTGGGTGTCCAGCCTTGGCAGGACCAAGGGATTCTCCTTCCATTGGTGCCCACCAAGGCCATCCTCTGCTACGTATGCAGCTGGAGCCATGGATCTGTCCATGTGTACTATTTGGATGGTAGTTTAGTCCCTGGGAGCTCTGGTGGTTGGTATTATTGTTCTTATGGGGTTGCAAGCCCCTTCAGATCCTTCAATCCTTTCTCTAACTCCTCCCAAGGAGACCCTGTTCTCAGTTCAATGGTTGGCTGTGAGCATTCGTCTCTGTATTTTTCATGCTCTGGCAAAGCCCCTCAGGAGACAGCTATGTCAGGCTCCTGTCATCATGCACTTTTTGGCTTCATCAATGTTGTCTAGGTTTAGTGGCTGTATGTATATGGGCTGGATCCCCAGGTGGGCCAGGCTCTGAATGGCCATTCCTTCAGTCTCTGGTCCAAACTTTGTCGCCATATTTCTTCCCATAAATATTTTTGTTCTCCCTTCTAAGAAGGAATGAAGCATTAGCAATTGCTCATCTTTCTTGATCTTCATGTTGTTTGTGGATTGTATCTTCAAACTATTCCACAAAATAGAAACAGAAGGAACACTATACAATTCCTTTTATAAAACCACAACTACACTTATACCTAAACCACACAAAGACGCAACAAAGAAGAACTTCAGACCAATTTCCCTTATGAATATTGATGCAAAATTACTAAATAAAATTCTTGCAAACTGAATAAGTAGGTTCCATCTTAGAGATGCAGGAATGGTTCAATATACAGAAATCCATCAATGTAATCCACTATATAAACAAACTCAAAGAAAAAAAAACAATATGATCATCTCATTAGATGCTCAGAAAGTAGTTGACACAATTCAACATCCCTTCAAGCTAAAAGTCTTGGTAAGATCAGGAATTCAAGGCCCATACCTAAACATAATAAAAGTAATGTACAGAAAACCAGTAATCAACATTAAACTAAATGGAAAGAAACTTGAAACAATCCCACTGAAACCAGGGACTAGGCAAGACTGCCCACTCTTTCCCTATTTATTCAATATAGTTCTCAAAGTCCTAGCCAGAGCAATCAGACAACAAAAGGCAGTGAAAGGGATACGAATTGAAAAGGAAGAAGTCAAAATATCACTATTTACAGATGATATGAGAGCATACTTAAGTGACCCCAAAAGTTCCATCAGAGAAGTACTAAGCCAGATAAACAACTTCAGCAAAGTGTTGGGGTATAAAATTAACTCAAACAAATCAGTAGCCTTCCTCTACTGAAAGAGTAAACAGGCTGAGAAATGAATTAGTGAAATGACACCCTTGACAATAATCACAAATAATATAAAATACCTCAGTGTGACTCGAACCAAGCAACTGAAATATCTGTATGACAACAACTTCAAGTATCTGAAGAAAGAAATTGAAAAATATCCCAGAATATGGAAAAATCTCTCATACTCATGGATTGGTAGGACTAATACTGCAAAAATGGCATCCTGCCAAAAGTAATCTATAGATTCAGTGCAACTCTCATGAAATTCCAACTCAATTCTTCATAAAGTTAGAAAGAGCAATTGGGACATTCATTTGGGATAATAAAATCAACAGGATAACAAAAAGTATTCTCAACATAAAAGAACTTCTGCAAGAATCACAATATCTGACCTCAAGCTGTATTACAGAGCGATAGTGGTAAAATCTACACAGTATTGGTACAGAGACAAGCAGGTAGATCAATGGAACAGAATTGAATATCCAGAAATGAACCTACATGCCTATGGTCACTTTATCTTTGACAAAGGAGCTAAAACTATCCAGTGGAAAAAAGATAGCATTTTCAACAAATGGCGCTGTTTCAAGTGGCAGTCAGCATGTAGTAGAATGCAAATCAATCCATTCTTATAGCCCTGTACAAAGCTCAAATCCAAGTGGATCAAGGACTTCCACACAAAACCAGATACACTGAAAACTAATAGAAGAAAAAGTGGGGAAGAGCCTCAAACATATGGGCACTGGGTAAATTTTCCTGAACAGAACACCAATGGCTTATGTTCTAAGATCAAGAATTGACAAATGGGACCTCAAAAATTGTAAAGCTTCTGTAAGGCAAAGGACACTCTCATTATGACAAAATGGTAACCAACATACTGGGAAAAGATCTTTACCAATCCTACATCTGATAGAAGGCTAATAACCAATATAAACAAAGAAAAGAAGGTAGACTCCAGAGAATCAAATAAATCTATTAAAATGGGTTACAAAGCTAAACAAAGAATTGTCAACTGAGAATATGGAATGGCTGAGATGCACCTAAGGAAATGTTCAACATCCTTAGTCATCGGGGAAATGCAAATCAAAACAGCTCTGAGTTTCTACCTCACACCTGTCAGAATGACTAAGACTTTTAAATTTAGGTAAACTTAGATTTTTAAAACTCAGGTAACAACAGATATGTGGAGAAGGAGGAACACTCCTACATTGTTGGCAGGATTGCAAGCTGGTACAACCATTCTGGAAATCAGTCTGGAGATTCCTGAGAAAATTGGACATAGTACTACCAGAGGACCCAGCTATACCACTACCACTCCTGGGCATATACTCAACAGATGCTCCAGCATACACAAGGATACATGTTCCACTATGACCATAGCCTTATTTATAGTCAGAAGCTTAAAAGAACCCAGATTTCCCTCAACAGAGGAATGGATACAGAAAATGTGATATTTTTACACAATGTTACTACTCAGCTATTAAAAACAATGACTTCATGAAATTCATAGGCAAATGGATGGAACTAGAAAATATTATCATGTGTTAGGTAACCCAAACACACACAAAACACACACACACACACACACACACACACACACACACACACACACACACGGTATGCTCTCACTGATAAGTGGTTATTAGCCCCAAAGCTCGGTTTAGCCAAGATACAATCCTATTCTTCATTCTTGATCCCTCTCTCACAGAGTCTCTACCCTGAACCCCTTCACTTCTCCTCTGAGAGAGTACCCCCCACTGGGTATCTCCCATCTTAGCACATCAAGTCTTTGCAGGATTAGACTCATCCTCTCCCACTGAGGCCAGGCAAGTCATCCCTGTTGGGGAACAAATGTCACAGTCATAGTACAGCTTTAGGGACAGCCCCTGCTCCAATTCTTGAGGTATCCACATGGAGACTGAGTTACATGTCTGTTACATGTGGGCCTAGTACCTCAGGCTCAGTCTCTGAGAGTTCCCAAGGTTCCAAGTTAGTTGACAATATTGGCCTTCCTACAGGGCTCCCCTCCCTGTCAAGACCTTCAATCCTTCTCCCAACACTTCCATAAAAGTCCCTGACTTCTGTCCAAAGTTTGGCTGTGGGTATCTGCATGTGTTTCAGTTAGTTGCTTAGTAGAGCTTCTCTGAGGACAGTTATGGTAGGCTCCTGTCTTCAAATATAACAGAGTATTATTAATAGTGTCAGGGATTGATTAGGATGTGTCTTAAATTGGGCCTGTTACTGGTTGGCCATTCCTTCAGCCGCTGTTCTCTTTGTCCCTGCGTTTCTTTTAGATAGGACAATATTGTATCCTGATTTGGTGTCCTTATCCCTCCACTGGAGGTCCTGCCTGGCTACAGGAGGTTCGTCAGTTTCCATGTGCCCACTGTTAGTCATCTGGGCAAAGTTCATCTGCAATGACTCCTGGAAGCCTTCCCCATCCCAGATCTCTCAGCCTTCTTAAAGTTTCCCCCACCACTCAATACTTGGCAACTAGAGAATTGCAGTCATTCTCCTGGCCCTGTGTGCCTCTCTGTTGTTTCTTCTAACAGCTGATCCTGACCACCCTGTTCTAATGAAAATATTTGCTTTAATTCTAACCCATTTTATCATAAAAGATAAGTTGCATTTATGGGGAGTAAGAACAGCAATTGTATTACCAAATGTTCAAATTTGATTTTTGTTGCTATAGAACATTCTCATCAAAAGTAGTCTGGGTAGAAGAGGGTTTATTTGGCTTGCATGATATAGTTCATGATCTGAGGAAACTAAGGTGGAAAGTCAGTCAGTAATCTGGAAACAAAACTGAAGCAAAGTCCATGGAGGAACAATGCTCACTGGCTTCCTTCCTCTGGCTCATTCAGCTACTTTTCTCATACAACCCAGTCCTGCCTGCCTAGGTATGGCACTGCCCACAGTGGCCTCCTGCACCAACTAGAGATAAATCAAGAAAATGGACATTGACATGCATGTAGGCCAATCTAATGAAAGTAATTCCTCAAATGTGGTTCCCTCTACCCAAGTGTGCCAACTTGACAACTGAAGCTAAACACTAAGCATATTTTTTTCATCCTGAACAATCAATCAACTTACACATAGCATTTTAAAAATTGCATGCAGTTTTTAAAAGTTTATAGTGTACTGCCTTATCATTTTAGTTTAGGTAGTAGAATATCAGGGTGATTTTTCAAAAAATGGTAACCAATGTTTGGCATCAACTATCTTACCAAGGAATTGGAGTTGCCTTTTGTGGGTTTTTAGTCTCACAGATAAAAGAATTTAAAAGTTGACTCTGAAGGAAGCTTGAGGGCTATTTTATTAGATTTTTGAGAGAAAAATAACAACATAGCAGGCAAACTATCAATCTTGTCAGCTGCTGGCAGGATGGAGAGAGATAAGAAGAAGGAAGATAGTTATGTCTTTTGAGTTAGGGTCCAAGAAAGCAATCAGGTTTACCAATGGAGGACAGCAAAATAGCTCCTTGGGGAGAGATGTGTCTCAAGAGAAAGAGTGAGAGCATCCAATGTGCCCAAGAAAGCATGTTTAGGCTTTTGGATAATATCTGAAGAAGGGATAGAGGGGATGGAGACATTTCTCTCTTAAACGTGAACTAAGAAAAGTGGGTAGGCTTAGTAGTAAAGATCTGCAAGCAACTACATTAGGAGTAAGACTTTGTGGTACATAAGGACATTATGTAATTAAGAAGAAAATTATCCATCACTTTATCATGTGAATCATTCTTCCTACGGGGTCTGAACTGTCTGAGTGACAGACCCTATTAGATTAACTCTTAAGGCAAGGCACAATACTATATAATATCTTGAGCAATTTAGAATGTTTTGTTTCTACTCAAGAGCAAGGGTAGAGCTCAAATTCTTTCTTTTGACCAGGAAGAAATAGTTTGCCCTCAACAGTACTCACAAAAGCCCTGATCCTTTCATATTTTCATATGAAGATTTAAATCTTAAAGCAGTAGTTCTCAATTTGTGGATCATACGCCTTTGGGGGTCGAACAACCCTTTCAGAAAGGGTTGTCTAAGACCACAGGAGGAAATATGGAAACAAAAGCAGAGACTGGAGGAAAGACCATCCAGAATCCCATATACAGTCACCAAACCCAGACACTATTTCACATGCGAAGAAATGCATGCTGATAGGAGTCTGATATAGCTGTCACCTGAGAGGTTCTTCCAGAGCCTGACAAATACAGGGGAGGATGCTCACAGCAAACCATTGGACTGAGAATGAGATTCCCAATGGAGGAATTAGAGAAAGGACTGAAGGAGCTGAAGGGGTTTGCAACATCATAGGAAGAGCAACAATAGCAACCAACCAGATCTCCCAGGACTAAACCACCAACAAAAGAGTACACATGAAGTGACCCAGGTCTCCATCCACATGTGTAGCAGAGGATGGTCTTAAGGAGGAGATGCCATTGATCCTGTGAAGGCTCAATGCCCCAGTGTAGGGAATGCCAGGGTGGGGAGGAGGGAGGGAAAGAGTGGGTGGTTGGGAGAGCACTCTCATAGAAGCAGGGGGAGGGGGAATGGAATAGGGGTTTTGGGCGGGAAAATCAGAAAAGGGGATAACATTTGAAATGTAAATAAATATCCAATAAAAGAAAAAATGTAAAAGAAAAATAATAATTAAAAAAAACCCAAACAAACAACAACAACCAAGAAATCTCATTGTGCAAGTTCATTGTATTACAGTGAGTCACATATTATACCTTTTTGTCCACACATCTTTACTTGCAAATGTTTGATTCAATGGGTCTTTGGTTTGAGGCCTCTGGCTTCACTATCAATACTGGATCCTCACTAGGTCTCCTCTCAGATAACCTCTTGTTATTATGTGTTCTCAGCTCCTGGGCACAGGGGAGCCAGTCCTGAATGTATGAGAGTAAGAGGGCCCCTTCCCCTTGCAGGCTGAAGCAATGGGAATTGCATGAGCTAGGTGGGGCAGGTCAGGAAGCTTGCCCTGTTGGTGTGGGAGAACTGGGGATGCTGATGAACTCACCTACAACTCATGCCCAAATCCAGGGTTTTAAATCCCTAGAATTCTTAGGAGGTATCTCATAAACAACTGTAACTCCAGTTACAAGAGATCAAATATCGTCCTCTGCTCCCACCCATGAGCAGGCACACACACACACACACACACACACACACACACACACACACACACACACGTGCATATACTCACACAGCTATTTATACCCACCCATGAGTATAAATAAATCTTTAACAAGAAAAGATAAACTCTAACCCCACAGATGAACATTTCATCAAATAACATTTACGAAAGAGTTGGGTTCGCTTACCACGGAGACATTTCCTAACCCAACTCAATTAGGAATTATAAGACAATGCAAAGGCTTTGGTCCAGACACTAACTCCATATTTGAGCAAGTAACAAGTTAAAGTCTTTACTTGACTGACAATTCTCAACTGCTATTGGCAACAGATGAAACTCTAGGATGAAAAATACTAGAAAACCAATGGAAAGACAGATAAGTGTCCTTTCTCCTTGTCTGGATGTGTGTTTATCAGTACTAGAAGTCACAGTGGGTGGCAAGGATGACTCTCTTTGTTGCAGATGATAGAAGGTTATTGTAACTCTAGGACGAATTTGGACAGGCTCCTGTCACTTTCAGTTTAGCAGGATATTGCACCATATCTTAGTTGCTAACTTCTGTTTATATTAATCATGGTTCTCCCATTTCAGTGCAGTAAAGGAATTATTCTGGTGGAGGCGAAATAGAGAACTATAAAAGGGTGTCATTAGCTGGTCTTTCTCTTGTAGAAACCTTTCTCAAACAACCTTTTGACTTTGTCCTGGGGTTTCTAAGGTGTTTGTTCTTGTGTCACCTTCGCCCTAAACCTATATGCAAATCTCATTGGAATTTTGAATCCCCTGCATGTTATAATATTGTGTGCTGCTTTATTTTCTCTGCATAGCATTTATCAATATGTAGCAATTAATATGCACATATGTGTCTATATGCCTTTGTTAGCCTTTACTCTCTGTATTTTCTACTAGAATATAAATTCCATATGACCAGGGATTTTTGTTCTCTATGTTCATCTTGTTCCTCAAATATGAAATGGCACATTTTATGAAAAAAATATTGACAGGAATAAGAAAGCAATGTATAAAAAAAGGAGATACAAAAACTGAAGGAACCAACAGCAAGAAAGGTGGTGATTCTAGATTTTAAAATCGCCTTTCTCTTTCCAAATTTGGGCCAAAATATTTCAGTTCTTTTTCATTAAAATGGAAGTGATTTAGGGAATACTTTACCTCCTTTAATTACTGAAAAGACTGCAATTAAATAGAATTGCCTACTAGTAGAGGGAGGGAGCTTTAATCACTTACCAAGAAGAAGAAAGGTTATACTAAATTGGTAGGGATGCTAAACAGCTTCATGGCAAGGTGTTTATAAATTATTTTATTACATATTGTTAACTGATACAGTAGCAACGGTGTGGAGAAGGGGTAGCTTGGCCATTTGAGAGGATACAGAAGAGTTATTACATATACCTGAATCATTTGATTGTAAAAGACAACTGTTTTGAAATGATTTGATTTTCTTGTTTTTAATCACTTGTATAGGCTGTGCACATTGTACAATACTAATTTTAATCTCAAAACATAATACCTTTGATTGAAAAATATAAAATTAAAGTTATATTAGAAGAGTATGATCTATCATCACCATTTGCATACATGCACTGTGATAAATGTGTGAATGTGGGCACATGCCTGCCACTACACATGTGGGCATGTCAGACAGCAACTGCTGGGATTCAGGTCTCTCCTGCTACCATACATTTCAGGGTGTAAACTTAGATCTTGGGACTTGTATGGCCAGCACTTTTACCTGCTGAGCCATGTCACCTACTTGTGTTTGATGACAGTATGCGTGTACATGCCTACTGTCTTTGCTGCAATAATTATTATTAAAGTAAAAATATAGGCACAAGAAAAACGTGTAATCATTGAGGCAAAAGACTTGTTTCTGGACCATACATATATGCTTTGTAAATATCTTTTACTCCTCCATTATTTACAAAAAAAGAGACAGTTTTAAAAAGAAATTTATATGAAATGGGTTTGTTGTTTGCCCTGAAATTTTTTCTAGTTTGTATCATTTGTGTGTGCGTCTGTGTGTGTGAGTGCATGCCTGTGCGCACGTGCGCACACACACACACACACACACACACACACACACACACACACACACACACACACCTAAACACACACACAGGCTTATAATAATCCAAAGGAAAAAATTTAAACTGTTGATTGTGTTCCCCACCAACCACAGAACTTTCATCTCTAATTATCTCTTGGT
The DNA here is from genome assembly GCF_021556685.1 of Rattus norvegicus. NCBI lineage: Eukaryota > Metazoa > Chordata > Mammalia > Rodentia > Muridae > Rattus > Rattus norvegicus. Next base: position 100,080,296 of record NC_141554.1, read on the forward strand.
AATCAAATGTAAATCACTAGATTAAATGGAGAAGAGAATATGTACTTAACTTCAAGGTAAATTTAGCAATGTAAAATCAAATCCCACATAATTAATCTGAGCATAGAAAATGAAGTCATGTATCTTGTCTAAGATCACAGAATAGATTCTGACAAAGTAAAGTATCTCTCTGAAAGGGAAAGCAGAGGTTGCTAGGCCCTATGCCACCTGAACATGAGTCTCCTTTATCCTTATTATAGGATTCTTTTTCCCCAGATAGGAAGATGATCAGTCGTAGCTTGCAAGTGCTTCTCTAATGAGTAGCAGTACAGGAGTGTAAACTGCACTGCTTCAAATGTATATTGTTCTCAAAAAGGTGCAATACTGTCTGCTCAATGGCACTGAAATAAAATGAAAACACAAATATATTCCAAGTCACGTAGTTGCAAAGGGATGAAATGAAAGCACTGCTGCACGAGTATATGGATTAATGTTGCCTTTTGCTGTCAATTCCAGCAAACACTACATCAAATTTGTAGCTAGGGTTGTTCATGTTAGAGTGTTCGCTCTCAGCTTTTTGTCTCCAGAAAGCCTATTGCACAGTTTATGAAGTTGGATACACAAGAGTTACGCATAACCTCAGAAAGGCTAAGGGGGCATCACATTCACTTGTGTGGATCAGTGGCTAAACAGCTAATTATTTTTCCCACAGCAAAGAAGGAATTTTATCCCATTGGAAGATATTTTTAATCTTATATACAGCAGATTTGGGCAATGTATGGTACAGTCCATGATTGAGCATACATAGATAGATAGATAGATAGATAGATAGATAGATAGATAGATAGATAGATAGATAGATAGATATGATATGATATGATATGGAGATAGAGATTGATAGATATATCAATGCACTTTTTAAAAAACAAAGGGGGCACAGGTTTATTATGTTGTCTGTAATAATAACAAAATTCTGTAAGTAAACAAATACAGCTAAGAATATATTCAAAACCTTAGGAATATAAATCACTAAACATGATTATATATTCAAACATCCCCTCAAAATATTGGTATTAAAGAGAAGAGCCAGTCATTTCTACAGAGAAATGTAAAACACAAAACACTGTCTTTTATCAGAAGTACAAGCTCCTGAAGCATATGCTTGAGGGCTTCTAAAACAGCCTTACCAGGCAGTCTGAATCCTGCTGACCTATCTGTCAGGATCAAAGCAGGAGGTACTGCTGAGGTCTGTGGGGACACATAGGGTGAGGAGACATTCAGGGCCAGCAGCACACCACAGCAATTGCATTGTCACACTGCTGGACTGTAATTGCAGGATGGAACTCAGATGAGGCAAGGTGTCCATTGCTCACACAGGTGAGACCTAAGAAGCAGACAAACAGTCCTCTGCTTGGTCCAATCTGTCTCTACGCTGCCAAGGAATGCTTTCAGATTAAATCTCTAAAAATAACCCAACCTTCAGTCTAAAGAGAACTTTTAGAAACATGAGATTGTTGCAACATTTAAATCAGAAAAAACTTAGAAAGAAAGAAAGAAAGAAAGAAAGAAAGAAAGAAAGAAAGAAAGAAAGAAAGAAAGAAAAAAGAAAGGGAGGGAGGGAGGGAGGGAGGAAGGAAGGAAGGAAGGAAGGAAGGAAGGAAGGAAGGAAGGAAGGAAGGAAGAAAGGAAACGCTGGCACGGCGGCAAGACATCTAATCACCGCATTCAAGGTGTAGAAGCAGGAGGATTGGGAGTTCCACGGCAGCCCGAGTTTCATGGCAGACCCTGCTTGTTAAATAAGTAAAGGAAGATGAGCTACGGTATTCAGTTTGTCAGAGCTCCTATTGTTTCGGGAAGTCCTGGAGTACAATCCTGTAGCCAAGACATTTTGCTCCCTTTCCACTAGGAGGCGCTGCAGGAACACGAGGATCAAGATTTAAACTGCCAGAACTAGACTTTCCACGCTAAGGCTTGTAAGCAGTTTATCTTGTGATTTGCTTCAGGGAGGCCTGTGCAGCATCGCTTCAGAGCTCCACAAACACATTTTGGTTCATTCCAACTAATACCATTGGAGCACCTACTATGAGCAATGCTTATTGCCAGATACAGTGAAAGACACAAAGGTAAGTGACATGACCCCTGTTCTTCAGTGGCTCATAAATTAGTGGTAAAGAGTTGTAGTGACAGGTGAATAAAACATCTCCTGAAGTATGTATATAAGAGCATGAATTATAATAAAGTACACAACAGCAAATGTGAACATAAGGTGATGTATTGATAGGAACGATAAATCATACTTCAATGGGAGAAGTGAGAATTAGGAAACATTTCTTGCAGGAGCATTAGCACTTTGACTGACAGGAAGCATAGCAGGCTTACTGGAGAGATCTCAGAGAGTAATCACTGGAGTATATAGGATTTGCTTTGGCTGGGTAGTTTCAATTGCCCACAACAGAAGTGGATGTTTACGAATGGTAGAGAACTTCCATATGGCAAGTACCTAGAGCCAATGCATGTGACAAGAAGCCCACTCCCCCACAAAAAGATGATCTTTCACAGTGCAAAAGAAGAAAGCCAAGATCTATCTGTTTTATTCTAAGAATCACTTGAAGGGCATCTAGCAGTTTATGTGGAGGGGATAGTAGGGGAACACAATTCCTTGCATGCACTTGACCAAGAAAAGTACACTTCTATTGGAAAAGGTCATTCTGCTCCAGAGATGGCATGGCTTTAGTAGGGACACAAGGAGCAAAGTGGATCAACTGGAACAGCTGTCCAGCCAGCCCAATCAGCTAAGTTATCCCTGGTTATCAATGGGGCAATAGATGTTGCAGCCTGCTTTTGGCCTTATATAACACAGCTTTTCCAAATAAATTTCTTTCTGGATACACTCACATTCTATTGTTTCTGATGCCCTGATGAGCCATGGCTATTACTCTGACTTTGGCCATGAAGCACACAGTTCAAATTTGTGTGTAGAAGTACTTATGGTAATACAATTCATAAACCATTCTGTACATTTTATCCTACAAATCACTTACTGAGATAACACCTTAGTTAGGGTTTGACTGCTGGAAATAGACACCATGACCAACGCAAAACAACTCTTATAAGGACAACATTTAATTGGGGTTGGCTTACAGATTCAGAAGTTCAGGGCATTACCATTAAAGCAGGAGCATGGCTGTACCCAGGTAGGCATGGAACAGGAGAAGCAGAGATTTCGATACTTTATTCCAAAGGCAAACAGGAGACTGGCTTCTAAGTAGCTAGGACCAGGATCTTAAAGCCCAAGCCCATAGTGACACACTTCCATCAACAAGGCCATTCTTACTCCAACAAAGCCAAGGCTTCAAATAGTATCACTGCCTTGGTCAAGCATATTCATACTACCATGTCAGCTCAACAAAAATATTTCTTTAATGAAGTACTATTGTATTTTCAACCACACTAAGCACAGACCATAGGGAGGTAAAAGAAGCCATAGATAACCATAGGGGTTATGAGCGTGGCTCTAGTATCAGAAACCATGAGGACCATGGACTTATTTATAGCATATATATTTGCATTTTTATTAAATTTCATTTATTTATCAGATGTGTATATGTATGCACACTCATGTATGCCATGTATACTGGCTAGTTTTGTGTGTCAACTTGACACAAGCTGGAGCTATCACAGATAAAGGAGCCTCCCTTGAGAAAATGCCTCTATGAGATCCAGCTGTAAGGCATTTTCTCCATTAGTGATGAAGGGAGAAGGGCCCCTTGTGGATGAAACCATCCCTAGGCTGGTAGTCTTGGGTTCTATAAGAAAGCAAACTGAGCAAGCCAATAAGTAACATCCCTTCATGGCCACTGCATCAGCTCCTGCTTCCTAACTTGCTTGAGTTCCAGTCCTGACTTCCTTTGGTGATGAACAGCAATGTGGAAGTGTAAGCTGAATAAACCCTTTCCTCCCCAACTTGCTTCTTGGTCATCATGTTTGTGCAGGAATAGGAACCCTGACTAAGACACCATGGCATACATACAGAGCTTCAAAGTCATCTTATTTTTCCTCTTATCATGTGGGTCCCAGGAACTGAACTCAAGTCATCAGTTTGGCAGCAGGTATCTTCTCACACTGAATCACCCCATGTTTTCCATTGCTCTATTTAAAAGTTATCTTCTGGAAAGCAGATAGTTATCCTATAGTAGTCATAACACTAGTGCATTAGTAAGCACATCTTGCTTAGCAGACAGACATTGTAGCATGCAGTGCTGGGTAGGAGTAAGCAGTCAGAAAGAAAATTTCCTGGTCAGAATGAAATTGATTTTTCTGTGTCCTACATCCAAAGGATATGGTATCGTCATCAATAGGGTCTTACTGTATAGTCATGGTAGGTAGCCAAGAGCAATAATAGTAGAGTTCATTATTGCACAAGCCCCTAGGACCTCCCTGACAAATAATTGATATGGAGGTATTTTGTGCCTGACATTGTGATTTTTATTTAGTAATCCATGTATATTAGGAGGAATGTTGTCAGCACATGCAAAACAATTCCATTTGAAAAATTTTTCACTCATATTTTGAATTTAACTTACTAACTACTGGGTTTCCTGAGGCTTTGTCATGGAGTTTTGGATAACTCACTACCTTTTTCCTTTCCCCAACCTCTACTCTTGCCTAATCCTTCAATTTCAGTATTCATTCCCATCCACTTTTTAAATTTCATGTGTTACACTAACCTGCCGTTTTTTAAAGTTGGATTGTGAGATAATAGGCTTCCATATGTCATTTTATATCCCCTTCTTCTTTTGGGTTGTCCTTTCATTCACCCATACTTCCATATCCATCTCTATTTTAGCTTTCTCAACCTGAGTATTGCACTTCACTATATTCCTTTACCTATAATATACCATCTCATAACATACCATAACTCTTCATCGTGTCCCATAAGGGCCTTTTCTATTTGTCTTTCTTCTGTTTGTGTTCCAAGTTAAACATACAAAACAAAAGATTTGAAGCTAGGGTCCACATATGAGAGAGAACACATAACATATTTATGAGCCTAATTCACTGTGCTGATTATTTTGTGTGTCAACCTGGTACAAGCTGGAGTCACTTTGGAAAAGTGAACTTCAATTAACAAAATTCCTTCATCAAGTTAGCCTCTAGGTCAACAAAACAGGCTAAGCACACCATCCACAGCAACCTCATAAGCACATGCCTCTGAGCACCCTACTTCAGTTTCTGACTCTAAGTTCCTGCTTGAGTTCAAAATATACCCAGATTAACCTCGGCCCTGGGATCCCAGGGTTCTAAATCAGGGTGCTGAAATCGAATCTTACAGGATGGATGTAGAGAACCTACATTTAACAAACTAATCACATATTTCTGATGTATTCTCTCGAAAATTGGATAATCACTATTGCAGACCAGACATGGACTTATTAAATGACTAGTAGGACCTTAAATTTATCATGTTCCTCACAAACCCCTTATCTTTTCAGTGGTAAATACTCTTTTCCCAAAAAGTTCATTATACTGTATGTTTCAGGGCTCACAATATGAAGACAACATCCCTACTTGCAAGATATCAAACTCAAAGCAGCTAAATTATCAGAGGACAATTGATTATCCAATATATGACAACATATCCAATTTATTACAACAAATTATCCAAAAGAAGGAGAGCTGGTACAATGCCATGCAATGTAGACAGCACACTTCCAAACGAAATGAGTTGCTAGGAAACCTTAGACGGCAGGCTATGGACCACAGGATACAGAACTTTCTTTAGGAAGCTCATTAACCTTGAGCTAGTTCTACTTGCTCCCTCTTCTACCATCCGGCAAAATACCAAGGAAGCAATGTGGAGACATGCATAATGAAAGTATATTCTCAACTGGTATGCTTGCCTGCAGGCAAGTATGACCTCCTTAGGAAAGTAGAAGCTATGTCTAGAAGTATAAATTAACTGGATGAGAGGGTGACTCGTGTTCCAAACAGATGTCTTGGCATACTATGGCACATTGACATTAATTCAGACAACTGAAACATACTCCCTCACAAGTTAAACTCTTAATTACGAGGAATTTTGTCCTTGAAAGGTGAGTAGAGGAATAAAGAAGACTGTGGCATTTGTAAATTCTTCCAAGAAAAGGGGCCTCCAGGTTTTGGTGTGAGTGATCTGAATAGGATTTAAATTGTGTGTTTTAGTGTAAACCTGGGATTTTCTTTGTGTTGGAAAATGCTATCACTGAGCAAGCATGAGGTGCAAAAAGTACATCTAGAATAATGTGCTTTGTTATTTTAAGGAAATAAATTTAAAAGTGAATTTATATGAATTTAAAAGTGAATTGAGTGGAAAGTCATTGTTATTACTTAGATGTCAATTGAAATTAGATTTGTGTTTCTGTTTATACTGATAGCATATCATGGTGACCAACATGAGAAAAGGATGCCCTGAACATTCTGACTATGCTCCCAGCACCCAATAGAGTCAAATTTTACCAAAATGGACAAAATTTAAGCATCTACTTTCCCACCTCCCAAACCTGTTTAGGTACTATTAATTCTAAAGCACATTCACTTTTTCATTGTCAAAAATAACATGAATGCATTTTAAAATTTACATCTTTGACATCATGAGTCTTTAAATGTTTCAAGTCATGTGTGAAGATATTTTCACTAGAAGGCTGCCTTGCTACACTACCTAAAAACTTTTCAAGAGGTCAAGGAAGTATTGTTTGGATATGATTTAATTACATTCCCTGAAACTTTGAGTTAATATTAAGGTGAATACTTAATTTATGATATACAGACTCAGAACCTTCAAATGATGATTATAAGTAATTAATGTCAATGGAGACAGTGATGGCTATTCCTGATTGCCAACGTGATTACATCTGGAATGAACTATAATCCAGAAGTGGAGGGAACACATGTGATCCAGATCTTGAGGTTGGAAGACACAAGCTTCTGACCTGGATCTTTGTAAAAAAAAAGATGTATGTATGTATGTATGTATGTATGTATGTATGTATGTATATGTATGTGAGTACATTGTTCCTGCCTTCAGACACACCAGAAGGGGGCATCAGATCCCATTACAGATAGTTGTAAGCTACCATATGGTTGCTGCGAATTAAACTCAGGATGTCTGGAAGTACAGTCAGTGCTCTTAACTATTGAACCATCTCTCCAGCCCCCAGTACTTGACATGGGATGACACATGCTTTTGATACAGTTTTTGACGAATAGTGGTGATGAAAAACTTAACCCCAGGCAAGGTAGTACATGCCTTTAACCCCAGAAGACTGAGGCAAGCAGATCTCTGAATTCATGACCAGCCTTGAATAGAACAAGTTCCAAAGCCAGGCATGGTTGTATACACCTTTAATCTGAACCATTCCATCTGCTGGAAGCCTACGTACGGACACTGGATAAAGGAAGACTGAGTTTTCTTTGCCTGCTTGCACTTCTTAGGACATACTTCTTGAGGATTCTAGCTTATACAAAAGATCAGCCTCCTGGGACCAAGCAACTACAGATTTTTGGCCTTGGCATTCAGAGCTACCATTGTTGGGTTAGTTAGACTGAAGACTATAAGTCATTACAATAAATTTCCTTAATGTATAGAAACATTCCATAAGTTCTGTGACTCTAGAGAACCTGGACTAATACAGAGCCCATGTAACTTAATATAGATGATGGATTCCTAATGTGAGCAAGAGAATGATCAAAGGGGATGTACATGTATGCTCCTTCTATCTTACCATGTTATGCTATTCTATCTAAAGACTCTGACATTAAAGAAAAAAAAAAAACACCAGTTGCTAGTTCTTGAATATCTAGAACTCAGCGCCATGTAAACTTTTTCTTGGTTTATAAAATTACAAGCTTCATTTTGTTATAATAATAAAAAAAACAGACTAATACAATGACTAAGTTTTGGAAGGAAAATATACTGTAGCCCATTTAGGGAAAGTCATTTTCAAATGAGAAGACATACTACAATAACTTAAGAGTAAATAAATCTGTTTAGTTTCACTTAATACAGGCCTGACTATGAAGTATCATTTCACTTCTCCAGTTATACTTCTTGGAATGTGATTGGTTTGGTGTTCAGCTCTAGGCATAGTATGTAACCATTGCAGTAGAGAAATGCTCTTAAGTCTATTGGCAGCCCTAAGGAGCTCACCTGAGCATTTCTCAACTTGTATACCAAGAAAGAAGGATCATGGGAGTGATCATTCATTTATATAGAATCTGCCTATGCCCAGCTTCACTTATCCACATAACAGCTGGATACAGTTGCTTAAATAGCCCGTAGACAGGAAACAGATTGTTTCTCTGTGGGAAGGAAAACCCATAGGGAAAACTTTAAGAAAAGGTAAACTGTTTAATTTGTGTTAGAAAGATTACATCAAAATCTAGCTTTGATAATTAGGGATGATCAGGAAATAGATTTTGTAATTCAAATACCCATTGTCCTTCTTCACATGATGTAACCACATCAAGGCTGCAGCTTTCAGTCATAAAAAGAGAGCAGGGGTGAAAATTAACTTCCCAGTTTCTTTCTTTTTTTTTTTAAATTTAGAGAATACTTTATTAGTTTTTGTAATCAAACCCACGTAGATGAGACCTTACATATTTAATACAGTGTGTTACCCCTGTACAAATGGAAAAAACTTAAGTTCAACATTTCTAGACCATTATGGCTGTTAATTTCTGTACAGTCCAACTCAACGCAGTAAATGGGGATACTTTTTTCCAAAGTTGACAGCACAGCTAAAGTTTCAAAAAATTCAAATTATATATCTGTATATATATATTTATATTTATATAAAAAGACCAATAATAGCAGTGTGTTATGCATCAACAGCAGCAACAGCTTTTCCAGGTTCTGCAGTCATCTGAACAAAACTGGAGAGACATCCAGCACACTCCATTAAAAAAAAAAAGTAAAAAAACAAAACCCGAGAAAACAGCACAGTTCTGTTACTCTTGTGGTACCTGGCACCATTTTTTTTTTAAATTAGCTTCTCAATCATCATCTGGAAAGAAAACATTCTGAGGAACATCATTAAAAACAGCTCTGATAAAGCACGGTCACTACTACGTATCATAAAGCAGGTACAAGCTATTTTACATCCACAGAGGTATGATACAGTACTGTCCTACATCTATAATACTAGAGGATACAATTTAAAAGGCATTATTTGAGACTTGATTCTACTTTTCCAGCAGAGGGCCCAAAGGATGGTGTGACACAGCTTTGTAAAGAAACATACTCTAGACAGGATTTCCTTTCACTAGTGGCACAGTTCTAAGGATTCATTCTCTCCATGAATGTCAGCTAAAACCGTTATTAAAAAAATGAAATATCCCTAGAACAAAACCGTATAACCACCGGATTCACATGAAGATGACCTAGTGGAGACAAGCTGGACCTCACCTTACCAACAAGCTATCAAATCTGTTATGTTTAAACAGTGAGACCTCCAAGGAAGGAGATGCCAAGTAGTGCTTCAAAGCTTCGGACCACAATCAAACACAGCATCCTTTTCAACAGAAGCAGAAGCTCATCTGAATATGCTCAAGGATGCTGACATCAACATTTAATCATCTCCTCACTCATCCAGGAAGAAGGGGAGATCAGTTACTACTGTACTTTATTGTGTTCAACCAAATCACCATGTTACAAAAATTGCAAGCTGCCATAATAAAAAATAAGGCTCCTCTATCCAGCACCAGATAGCATCATTTTACTTTCAAGCCTAGAAATTGCACACTTGTATATAAACCAACAGAAGATGAGGATTGAGAGTTCATCTTGGTGGATTTTTCCTTTGATGAATATGAAGTGTCCTTCCTTATCTTTTTTGATGACTTTTAATTGAAAATTGATTTTATTTGATATTAGAATGGCTACTCCAGCTTGCTTCTTCTGACCATTTGCTTGGAAAGTTGTTTTCCAGCCTTTCACTCTGAGGTAGTGTCTGTCTTTGTCTCTGAGGTGTGTTTCCTCTAGGCAGCAGAATGCAGGGTCCTCATTGCGTATCCAGTTTGTTAATCTATGTCTTTTTATTGGGGAGTTGAGGCCATTGATGTTGAGAGATATTAAGGAATAGTGATTATTGCTTCCTGTTATATTCATTTTTGGATGTGAGGTTATGTTTGTGTGCTTTTCTTCTCTTTGTTTTGTTGCCAAGATGATTAGTTTCTTGCTTCTTCTAGGGTATAGCTTGCCTCCTTATGTTGGGCTTTACCCTTTATTATCCTTTGTAGTGCTGGGTTTGTAGAAAGATATTGTGTAAATTTGGTTTTGTCATGGAATATCTTGGTTTCTCCATCTATGTTAATTGAGAGTTTTGCAGGATACAGTAAACTGGGCTGGCATTTGTGTTCTCTTAGCGTCTGTATGACATCTGTCCAGGATCTTCTGGCCTTCATAGTTTCTGGCGAAAAGTCTGGTGTGATTCTGATAGGTCTGCCTTTATATGTTACTTGACCTTTTTCCCTTACTGCTTTTAATATTCTTTATTTTGTGCGTTTGGTGTTTTGACAATTATGTGACGGGAGGTGTTTCTTTTCTGGTCCAATCTATTTGGAGTTCTGTAGGCTTCTTGTATGCCTATGGGTATCTCTTTTTTTAGGTTAGGGAAGTTTTCTTCTATGATTTTGTTGAAGATATTTACTGGTCCTTTGAGCAGGGAGTCTTCACTCTCTTCTATACCTATTATCCTTGGGTTTGATCTTCTCATTGAGTCCTGGATTTCCTGTATGTTTTGGACCAGTAGCTTTTTCTGCTTTATATTATCTTTGACAGTTGAGTCAATGATTTCTATGGAATCTTCTGCTCCCGAGATTCTCTCTTCCATCTCTTGTATTCTGTTGGTGAAGCTTGTATCTACAGCTCCTTATCTTTTCTTTTGATTTTCTATGTCCAGGGTTGTTTCCATGTGTTCTTTCTTGATTGCTTCTATTTCCATTTTTAATTCCTTCAACTGTTTGATTGTGTTTTCCTGGAATTCTTTCAGGGATTTTTGCGATTCTTCTCTGTAGGCTTCTACTTGTTCTCTAAGGGAGTTCTTTATGTCTTTCTTGAAGTCCTCCAGCATCATGATCAAATATGATTTTGAAACTAGATCTTGCTTTTCTGGTGTGTTTGGATATTCCGTGTTTGCTTTGGTGGGAGAATTGGGCTCCGATGATGCCATGTAGTCTTGGTTTCTGTTGCTTGGGTTCCTGTGCTTGCCTCTCGCCATCAGATTATCTCTAGTGTTACTTTGTTCTGCTATTTCTGACCGTGGCTAGACTGTCCTATAAGCCTGTGTGTCAGGAGTGCTGTAGACCTGTTTTCCTGTTTTCTTTCAGCCAGTTATGGGGACAGAGTGTTCTGCTTTCGGGCGTGTAGTTTTTCCTCTCTACAGGTCTTCAGCTGTTCCTGTGGGCCTGTGTCTTGAGTTCACCAGGCAGGTTTCTTGCAGGGGAAAAGTTGGTCCTACCTGTGGTTCCAAGGCTCAAGTTTGCTCGTGGGGTACTGCCTAAGTCCTCTCCGAGGCGGCAGCAACCGGGAAGATCTGCGCCGCTCTTTCTGGGAGCCTCTGTGCACCAGGGTTCCAGATGACGTTTGGTGTTTTCCTCTGGTGTCTGGATGTGCACAGAGTGCAGTCTCTTCTGGTTTCCCAGGCGTGTCTGCCTCTCTGAAGGTTTATCTCTCCCTCCCACGGGATTTGGGTGCAGAGAACTGTTTATCCAGTCTGTTTCCTTCAGGTTCCGGCGGTGTCTTAGGCGCAGGGGTCCTGCCGCTCCTGGGCCCTCCCCTACGGGAACCCAGAGGCCTTATACAGTTGCCTCTTGGGCCAGGGATGTGGGCAGGGGTGGGCAGTGTTGGTGGTCTCCTCCGCTCTGCAGCCTCAGGAGTGCCCACCTGATCAGGCGGTGAGGTCTCTCTCCCACGGGGTTTGGGAGCAGAGAGCTGCTGTGGGCCGGGATCCACGGGTGTGGGACTTCCGGTAAACACAGGAAGTGCCCGGTCCTAGAGGAATTTTGCCTCTGTGTGTCCTGAGTTCACCAGGCAGGTTTCTTGCAGGGGAAAAGTTGGTCCTACCTGCGGTTCCAAGGCTCAAGTTTGCTCGTGGGGTACTGCCTAAGTCCTCTCTGCTGTGGCAGCAACCGGGAAGATCTGCGCTGCTCTTTCCGGGAGCCTCCGTGCACCAGGGTTCCAGATGGCGTTTGGTGTTTTCCTCTGGCGTCTGGATGTGCACAGAGTGCAGTCTCTTCTGGTTTCCCAGGCGTCAACTTCCCAGTTTCTAAACAAAGCTGAGAAGTATATTTTCAGAAGAACAAGTGGAAAACTTTGCATGGCAAGCTAATCAGTCCTCTATCATTTAGTATAAACGAATAGCCAAGTCTGGATCAACCCCAAAAGCATATGTAAAAGAGCAGTAACATATTTCTCCTATTGTTACTGAGTAATTTTTCAAAACCACCTCCTGAACATTTGGCAACAAAAAATTCACACCTTGATTCTACCTTTGAATTTTATACATATCTATAATGCTTGGTACCAGAAATGCTTCAGAGATCATATTTTTGCTTTGTTTTTTTTTTTTATTTTGGCATACTTACATATATATGTAGGCTATCTTGAGGACAGTACTCAAGTCCACACACAATTCATTTATTCTTCATGTATACATTGTAGACATACCCAGAAAGTAATTTTATACAAAATTCTTAACAGTTTTGTGCAGGACAGTACTCAAGTCCACACACAATTCGTTTATTCTTCATGTTTACATTGTAGACATACCCAGGAGGTAATTTTAGACAAAATTCTTAACAGTTTTGTGCATAAATTGAAATTTTATGATGTTCCATAGGCTCTTGAATCAACTTGGTGTTCAAAAACTTACAGACTTTGGAATATTTTAGGTTTTTATTTGCATATGCTTAGCCTGTATTTGTGTTGCTTTTCTAAACATTTTAACTCAATTTATCCTCTGTGCAATTTTACTAAGTTATCAAACCATACTTTTTTTCAAACACTTTTCTCTTGAGCAGTAAATATGCCGCTTCAGTCCCTAACACTTGTCATGGGGCCTCTACACCAGTCCCATCTTCAGCTGTGGCACCTACACCAGCCCTCTCATCTCCATCTCCCATACCAAACTTCAGAGGAGTACAAAAGTGAGCATAGCCCATTTTTGGGAATAAAACACCTAAAACCATAGGGTCAGATTTGGATAGGGAAAGACTGAAAACAACTTTGCAATTAAATCAGCAAATGCACTCAAGTCATGATCTAGTGGTATCACAATCTGTGATAGGGGCTACTGGAATACCACAAATGCTCAAGGAATTCATTTTTCAAAAAGGCTTGCACATCTACCTATAGCTGGCTAATTAAATAATTTGTGCTACTAATTTTCATCATTTATATCGGTATCAGTGTGAATTTCATGGGTTCAATGATACCTTTGTAAAACCCCACTTTATTTATTAGTGCACATGTTTTCTTTAAAACAATAGACCATATTACAACCTTTAATTCACATTTATCATATACTTTGAAGTGAGTTTCCTGACACGGAGGCTTTCCTTCCTTCTTACTAAAGACATTTATATATACAATAAGAAAATTATTGAAACTACATAGCAGTTACAAAAGAAACACTACCTAGAATAGCTCTTTTCTTGATGAGAAGGATAAGAGAAATTCTAAGTGTTTGTATAGTCATAAGAATCTCAATTCTTATCCTAGTAAGATCACCAGTGGAAGGGGAAGCCCTTGGTCCTGCTAAGACTGAACCCCCAGTGAACGTGATTGTTGGGGGGAGGGCGGCAATGGGGGGAGGATGGGGAGGGAGGGGAAGGGATTAGGGGGATGTTTGCCCAGAAACCGGGAAAGGGAATAACATTCGAAATGTAAATAAGAAATACTCAAGTTAATAAAAAAATAAATAAAATTAACATTAAAAAAAGAATCTCAATTCTTGAAAATCAAGATCAATTATTTTAATTCATTGACATGATGGTTAAGGTCAACTATTTGACTATTAACAAATGCATTATTTGACATATCTGTAGCTATTATACTATTACAGAATATAACACAATATACTTTAGCCATCATACATTGAAAAAGTTAAAAAAGTAAATACAAACTTTTATTCAATAACTAGAGGACATACAGCCACTATGTGATATATAGCAAAAATTCCTGCAAGATTCTGCCTTACATAATCAAAAATCACCTAAAGGAACAAATATATTCAAGTTACTATGACAACACATGTGCGCAAATGGCAAATCAGGCAATCAAATTAATACATTTTCTAGTTAATACATTCAAAATATTATGTACCCCTATAAACATAATTCATATAGAATTATTCAATTTCAGCTAGTTTTTGAGAGCTCTATTCTTTTCTCCTTATTTCCCAAAACATACCCATTACTCTAATCTCTTTATGATTATTATTTTTTATTTATTTTCAAGACAGTGTAGTCCTGGCTGTCCTGGAAATCATCCAATGGACCAGGCTACCCTAAAACTCTTAGATCTGTAGAGGCTTTTATTCCAGCACCATGCCTTCTCTGATCACATTGAAAGACCTTCTAGGTCTATGTGGTCTGGCTCTCTTGCCGACATGTTCTTAGCACACACCATTAATCCCAAACCATGAAAATAAAGTTAGTTTGTAGGAGAATGCGCCAATGTTTGAAAGTGATGTCTGAGTAGCAGAGAAAGTGACAAATCAGAGAAAGAATTGATGGAATAGGATCTGCCCAACTCTCAGGAGTACAGAAGAAAGAGATGCAACATAAGAGGAAGCAGTGCAGAGGTAGGGGGCAGGAGGGAGTTTCACTGTGTTAGTTGTACAGGGACAGGTTACAGAGAGAGAACAAGCTCGATACAGGTGAAGACAGAACAAGCCAGAGAATGATCAGGAACCAAAAGATTAGAAAATATTGCTGAAGTTAGTATGAGGCCAAGCAGAACAGTTCAGTAAGAGGATGAGAGAAGCCAGTTTGAATCAGTCAATTTGGAGAGGAGTTTGAGTAAAAACAGCTGAGTTAAACCAGTCAACAGAAAACAGAAAGAACCAGAAAAGGGGGCCATATTCAGCAGTGAATTTCAGAGTCTGGAAACATTTTAGGCCTAGATTAGATTGTACAGAGGCCTGAAGTTTCCCGGAGTAGGCCTAGGTTAGCACAGAGGCAGTAAGCCTTGGAGACAGCAATTACTATAGGAAAAAATTACACTCATAGAGATCTACCTGCTTTTGCTTCCTGAATGATGAGATTAAGGACATCCACCACCACTACAGGACGTATGAGGTTTTTTGTATACATTTCTTCCTTGGCATGAAGTAACATGTTCTCATGAAGAAAAATGTAAATATCTGATAGTATATTATTTTTGAAACCATTTTCTCTTTTATTTGTTTGTTTTACATTTAATGGAATGTAAAAATTTTTCTTAATCTAAAAGTAAACACATTAATTCCATTTTTTAAAATAGAAAATTCAAGGCTGAAATGATGCCTATTAATTAAGAGCACTTGCTCCTCTTGCAGAGGACACGGATTTAGTTCCTAGCAGCAACATGATGGCTTGTCCTAAAATTTCTGGCTTCTGTAAGCACCAGGCATGTACAACATAAATCTTTAAAAAAGAAAAGAAAACATTTTTTTAAAAAATTAGTGTCACATATATAGATATGCATAATTAATTTTTATTAGGGAAAAGAATGCTGATTCACTATTTAATATCAAGAGGTCAACCTCAAGAATGTATTATATGTATATGTATATTAAATATCTAATCAAGTTTCTCATTCCTTGCAAAAAATTAACTCTTCCTCTCTAGGTTGTCAGTAATTGCCTATAGTTCTTCATCTAGAGTTAGGACTCCATTTGATCCCCTCTATCTACTTTAACATTTTAACAAGTGTCATTTGGCAGGTCTTGTTTTAGCAACCAAATTGTTGAGATTTCGTGAGTATAACTTCGCTGTTATATATAGAAGACACAATCTGACAGCAGATGTCCTGATACTTTGGCTCTTACAATCTTTTCCACCCCTTTTCTCTTGTTGTTCCCTAAGCCTTAGGTATAAGAGTTGTATTGTAGCTATATCAATTGTGGCTGGGTCTGCCACAGTCAGTTGTTATATGCATTTTGACCACTTTGTGTAACAGTGTCTGTCTTTTTCTTGTTACTTAGACTACCTATCACCAATAAGTTAAAGAAGGAGAGGTGTTTTGCTTCCCAGTTCATGGAACAGAAACCATTATGACAGGGAAGGCATAGCAATGACACCAGCTCCTATCTGTGGTCAGTCAAGGAGGCTGCTTGATCGTGCCTTCAGTGCCTTTGTATGTCAGAAAGCAAAGAGAAAGAGAATGCTAATGTCCACCTGGCTTTTCCTTTTCCCTCTTTCTTTCTTCCCTTTTTTAATTCTCTTTCTTTCTTTCTGTTTTCTTCCTTCCTTCATTCCTTCCTTCTTTTCTTCTTTTATTTATTCTTCTTTCATACAATCTATCTTGCAGCTTTCCCTCTCTCTTCTATTAGCCACTCTCTCCTACCCCCTCTCTCCCACAGAATCTCTTTTTTTTTTACACTAATATACACACACACTTACGAACACTCATATTCACACAGATTCACGCCCCCCCATTCACTTTTCTTTTTTTTTTTTTTTTATTAACTTGAGTATTTCTTATATACATTTCGAGTGTTATTCCCTTTCCCGGTTTCCGGGCAAACATCCCCCTCCCCCCTCCCCTTCCTTATGGGTGTTCCCCTCCCAACCCTCCCCCCCATTGCCGCCCTCCCCCCATAGACTAGTTCACTGGGGGTTCAGTCTTAGCAGGACCCAGGGCTTCCCCTTCCACTGGTGCTCTTACTAGGATATTCATTGCTACCTATGGGGTCAGAGTCCAGGGTCAGTCCATGTATAGTCTTTAGGTAGTGGCTTAGTCCCTGGAAGCTCTGGTTGCTTGGCATTGTTGTACTTTTGGGGTCTCGAGCCCCTTCAAGCTCTTTTTTCCTTCAGAAAAGAGCAGGCCTAGCAGGGCTACCAACTAAAAACAGCATAACAGCATACAATAAGACTAGGCAAAATGCCTCATTTCAAAGATGAATGGAGACAACTCTGTAGGAGGTACAGGGTCCCAAGAGCAGAAGTAGAAGTCGAGAGACAACTCCTCTCCTACTATTAGGAATTCCACAAACACCAAGCTAAAAAATCCACAGCATTTATGGAGAGGCCAGAGCACAGACCCGTACAATCTTAGTGATTGCTGTTTCAGTTTTTGTCCTCTCCTATGAGCCCTGATTATTTGATTTTGTGGCTCATGTCTTCCTGGTGTCCTCAACACTTCTTGCTCCTAGAATCTTTCCCCTGTTCTGCAGGATTCCCTGTGCTCCACCTAATGTTTGCATGTGAGTCTCTACACCTCTTACCATTATCTGCGTAAGGAAGCTTCCATTCAGACTAGTGTTGCAGTCTATGGGATAGTGCCACCCATATTTGGTGCTTTGGAAGACAGACACATTCAGAGATGTCATTCAAAAGTGACCTGGGATTTTCCTTATTCTAACTAGATTTGACAATCAAAACTAATCATAGTGAATAAATAAGGATTCATTTAAAGAAGTAGAAGAGAACACAAAAGAAGAGGAAAACCCTCAGAAAAATAAACTCCAGAAAATAAAAGAATATTTTAACCATTCAACCACAGTTCAATATGCAAAGACACAGTAACCAAAACCTAAAAGGACCTTGCATATAAGTAATTTTTAACACATGAATATGAAA
This sequence comes from Rattus norvegicus, assembly GCF_021556685.1. Classification (NCBI taxonomy): domain Eukaryota; kingdom Metazoa; phylum Chordata; class Mammalia; order Rodentia; family Muridae; genus Rattus; species Rattus norvegicus. The sequence goes on from NC_141554.1 coordinate 100,098,095, forward strand.
TATACATCTGTAATCCATACTACGCATTAAGATCAAACAATAGGGGACAGTTTTGTAGAATTCATCCTTTCATTAGAAAACAAACTTTTAATACATTTCATTACACATTCTAGATTTATATGAAAAAATCTACTTCCTTATAAAAGCTGTCTCTAACAGGTATTCTTCTAGACAGTAGTCCAGTTACTTTTCCTCCTAAATGTATGTATTTCCTTCCTGCTGGACCTTTATTGTTAGAGAGAATTTGGGCAAAAAAATCATTTGTGAAGAAAGGAAGCCAACTGGCTTTTTAAGCTATAAAGGTTAAAATGATTTCATGAAACATTCCCCCTAGAAGCTTTGTAAGCAACACTTTTCTCCCAAATTTTATGACAGCTGGTACAACATGAAACCATATGCCTTTTTATATCTCCTAAATAAAAATGACTAATTTGACTTATTAGCACCAATCCTCTAGAGATGCAGCTAAGAGAGTTTCTGCAGATTTATCTGCTTCTTATTATATTTTAACAATGCCTGCTTTTATACCAGAAACAATTATGTTAGCCATCTGTTTGCAAATATTTGTGAAGAAAATTACAAACTTTACCTTTATATACTTTGGGTATTTGATATGACTCACATCACAAAACTCAGAAATATTTGGTCATGCATATGAGTAAGAGCAGGTGATATCGCCTGTGTGATGCTCAAAGATTAGAACCACCATATTGGAGTTGGAAAGAGCATGAGAGATCTCTATTATCCAATTCTCTCAGTTTACAACCAAAACTTCAAGGTCTTTGGAGGTCAAACAATTTGACCATGACTACAAACACAGTTGTCCACAAGGATAAAACTCAAAGCTAGATTTCTCACCCTCTCGCTGAGCATCTTTTCTGTCTAGATAGACTGAGGTGTGGAAATCTAGCTAATGATGGCCAGAAATTTAAATTATAACTGAAATTCCATTAAAAAAATCTGAAGATTTTGTCTCTTAGAGCACTGACTCAACAAGATAGAGAAAACTCTCTGGACTAACTACTTACCAGATATTCTAAGCAACAGGAAGTCTGCAAAATATATCTCACCACACAAATCTGGCGTCAGTTCTATTTAACAATTATATACCTTTAGTCAAGCAAGCTAAGCCTTTTATTTGCTGCAATGAGAGTCAATATACATCTAGAGAATCATGTGTCTCAGAGAAAAATATGTGGAAGAACCTATTTATGGATTTGGGATTGAGAGAGGATTGAGGGAGGATCTAAAGAAACAGGGGTTCCCATAAGACATAACATTATAAGAAATTGGAGGCAACTCTATGATTGCCTTATTACAATGTCTACTAGGAGATCAAATGTGGCTAAGGTTATAACTGGCAAGTAATTCAATGTAATTGACTGAGAGGATCGTGGCTGGAGGTGCTTGAGTTTTAATGTAACTGTAGTTACAGTGAAGAGACACTATGACCATGACCAAGTCAACTCTTATAAAAGAAAACATTTAATCAGGGCATGCAGAGTTATAATGTAACCTTAGTTACAGTTTTCATTGCTGTGAAGAGACACTATAACCGTGACCAAGCCAACTCTTATAAAAGAAAACATTTAATCAGGGCATGCAGGCAGACAAGAGTTGTTGCTGGAGGAGCTGAGAGTTATTATATATCTTGAACTGAAGACAACCAGGAGAGAGACTCCATTCTGCAGGCAGCTAGGAGGAGAGTATCTTCTGCAGTTGGCAGATCTTGGGCATAGGCCATCAAAGCCCATCCCCAGAGTGATGAATTTCCTCCAACAAGGCCATACCTACCTCATCAAGGCCATATCTCCTAGTGGTGTCAATTTCCATGGGCCCAGCATATTCAAACCACCACACTACCTGAGTGTCTCATTGTCTAGCATTGGTGTTCTTCAATAGTTCCTAACAGAAGAACAAACCCTAATTATACATGACAGTCCAGCATGTAGTAACATGGATAAGAACTAATGGTAAGTGTCATACTATATCTTAGTTGAGTTCTTATAGCTGTGATAAGACACCATCAAAAACATCTTGGGAAAGAAAGAAGTCATTTTACTTATACTTTGATCTCACAATCAATCCATCAGTAGGAGAAGTCAGAACAGGAAATCAAGGCAGTAATCTGGAGGCAGAAACTAAAGAGAGGCCATAGAGGAGTATGCTTACTCATTTGACCCTCATGGCTATAACTCAGCACCACATTCCCAAACTACCACTGCCTTGAGGAGGTGGGGTTTTCCCACATCAATCATTAAATCAAGAGCATGACCTACAAACTTGCCTACAAGTTATAAAATGAAATATCTTCTCAATTAAAGTGTCTCTTCCCAAATAATTCTAGCTGTATCAAGTTGACAAAACAAACAAGAACAAAACAACAACAACAAAAAAACCTACCCCAAACACAACAATACTAGTTCCTGGTTAGCAAGGATTATGATTATAAGATTTATCAATATGGCTTTATTGGTATGATAGATGAATAGATCAATGATTCCAAGGTACAAATCTTGATTGCTTAGTTCTCAAGTTGAGCAGCTAATCATTGTAAATAAAAATTAGAAATCAGGTATTATGGAACCAAACAACAAATCAAAGCAGGCAAAATAGCATCTAATATCTGTTCAGGGTATACTCACAGTACTCTGGGAAACAAGATAAATTTGACACTTTAAAAAATCAGATTTGAATCCTAATATAAATTCTTGATAGCTTGTGACTTAATGGAGGTATAGCATTGACATTCTCAGAGCCATCAAGGATTGAATGAAATAATGCAATTTGTCCTAAGAAATGCACAATTGAACCATTTCAGATTGTCATTTTTCTTTCTTTCTCTTCTAATTCTTAAAATAAAAATTCCCTTTGCAAGCCTTCCTCACTACAACCCAGAAACAGTTACTTCAACAAGCTTTTCACTGGCCACTGTTGTCCCATCTTGGTAGAGTAGTTAGGTTAACCTGTTAAGCCATAGTTATACTTCACCTTTGTTTCAGCTTTACACTAAAAGAATCTCGAATGTGAAATTCAAAAGACCAGGGATGGTTGATTACCTCATACTGAAAAGTTTCTGCTTTATAAGTATGAGAACCTGAGTCTGTTCTGTAGGACACACATAACAGTGTCAGGTATCCTGGCATGCATTCATAATCCCAGTACTAGGAAAGCAGAGACAAGACAGTCCCTGAGGCTTGCTGACCAGCAAGCCTAGCTGAATCAGTGAGTTCCCGCACAAGGAAAAGTGCAATCTCAGAAGAGATAGACTATGTTCCAGAGGAAGACTTGCTATGGATAAGCATATGAAGAACAAGCCTGCCTCCATCTTAGGCTTAAAAGTCAGCTTTTAGTAAAGACAAATTAGGTTAATGTGTGTTTATGAACAAAACTTTATTTCTCAAGTTTTGAGCTATGCCTCACCTGCAAGCATAAGTACCAATGGTTCAGAACTGCTTGTTCAAGGAATGGCAATCATGTCTTTGTTTCAAAAAGTTGTTTATAACAATCTTTCCAAACTACCTTCATTTCAAAATGTTGTGTGACCACCTATGATATGACTACAGCGTTAGGAATTCTTTGGTTCAGGAAGTCATATAGGATGAACTTGTTATTGCCTCTGTGTGTGTGTGTGTGTGTGTGTGTGTGTGTGTGTGTAATGCTTATACCTTAACCTCATATATGTTTTTTCACCAAATCCCCCATTTGGAAAGCCCCCATCCCCAAGTTCTATAAAAACATTGCTTTCCTTATATCCAATGCTGACCTCTCAAACCCTTCCTCAGGAAAGACAGTCCATAGACAATAATACTAATACAAAAAACCCTTGTGCTAATTAATTTGGCCATGCTGATTTGTGTCAGTAGTCTTTCTCCCCCACACACGCATATTTGGGATTAACAAATACACATTTATCTACATGTGCCCTCCCCACACACACACACACAATTACAATGACTGATAGGAGAAAGCTTACCAGATAGAAGGAATGGCATGAACAAAGATATGGCTGACATTAACAATTGCACCTGAGAAAGTCAAAGTCAAAACATTTGGGCATACTCAGCTTATTCCAAAATACTGATCTAATCTCAGGAATAAAGTGAATTTAAAAAATAATACTGATAGATACAAACAGTGAAGACTTTTATTAAAAATCAACATTTCTTTATGTCAGTGACCTTCAAAGTTCTTCATTAGATGCCAACCTCTGCTCTAATCTAATAGACTTTGGTGACACAGAGTGAAAAGAGCAAAGGAAAGAGGTGGGCATAGAGAGGCAAGAAGAGAAGAAGAGGAGGAAGAAGAGGAGGAGGAGAAGGAGGAGGAGGAGGAGGAGGAGGAGGAGGAGGAGGAGGAGGAACAGCAACAAAAACAAAAAGGAGGAGGAAAAACCATGAAAATGGTTACTAGAGATTCAGAGTGTTCTAAAATTTCTGAAATATTGAAAACGTCTTTTATGGAAGATAAAGATGAGGCCATTTACTGGAAAGCAGGAAGAAAATGGCATTTCCGGAAACAATTACATAAAATGAAAGAACAGTCACTAACCTCCTGGATTGCCTTTGGGTAATTTGTGCATTTTGAGTCTCAGGGGAAATTTTAAAGTTTCACAAATAACACCTTACATTTTCACCTCTGCAGTCTTGTTTACCTTCCTAATAAGATTACAGCTTCTAGTAACTACACTAGGAGATTCTTCCCTGATATTCAGCTATTAATATCCTTAGATTTAACCTGTCCAGACACAGATTTGAGATGAGTTTCTGATCATAATGGGGGGAAAGGGCAATCCCTAGCAGGAATTTTGTTAACATTACCAAAATTCCCTGAGATGTACACATCAATATAGCAAGGAAAGCAAGGGCCTGGAACACAGTTTGAAAAAAATTCTATTCAGCAAGTTATTCAATGAGGACTTTTCTACCTCTCACATTATTTGACTTAATAACTACTTCAGTGGTACGTAACATAAGAGAAGAAAAATATGTCAATAGCCTCTTTAGCACTGTTGGCTAGAAACAAGTGCTAAAAACTGAGAACATAGGGTCAAAAATGTCAGTTTCCTTGGCAACATAGATGCTACGTACCTTCTCTACCTAGCACCCTTGCAGACCCATCCTATTGGTCATGATGGAAATAGTATGGAACAATCATTGTAATCTAATATTTTTGATTAATATACAACTACTGGTATTTATTCAAATAAAGCCTAATTAGAAAAACCTTCTGAAAGATATTCTCAATACATTTATTTAAAAATTTAACCATACTTTTTCATCTAGAAACATCACTTTTGTACTTTATTTTAAGAAAATCATAATTGATGTAACAATATATACTACAATGTTCATCATATTATTAAAATTACGATAGAGACAGCCTAAATTTGTCAGAGTAAAATAGTAAATAAATGACAATATAACTATAATATAGAACTGGATACACTGAGTAAAATTATGTTTTAAAAATGTTTTTGCGTAGGAATAAATCTACCAAATAGTAATAGTGCTTGTCATTGGATTGTAGAAATTAAGTAGACTCAATATTTTTTAACAAAGTATATATGTGCATTATTGATGTGTTAGATAGATGGCCGAATAAAATATAAGCAGTTTTTGGTGATTATACAAGTATAGCTATTTTTAATATTTTGCTATTTATCTTTGCAGATTTTTTGGCATGTTTACACACACACACACACTTTTTGAAAGAAAACAGTACTATAAAATACATGTTAATATTACTTTTAGCTACTTTCATAATAAACCACGAAATCCTAATGAACTTTGCTTTACTTCTTTATTTAAAATATCCTGTCTTTTCTCTCTCTTTTTCTTTTAAATGCACAAAATACTTTATGTCAAAAAAATCATTAGTACACAATCTATGTGAATTCTAATTGGCTCTGTGACTTATTTGAACTGAAGAACCAGAGGTGACACTATGTGATTCAAAGTCTAAAATGTAAAGATGGTGTATAGCCTTCTCTTTCTGTACTTTTAGAAACCCCAAACCATCTGGCAAGGAAGTCTACCTAATCTCATGGAGAAACTCAGTAGAGAACTCATTTGGAAAGAGAAGTCCTAGCATAGCAGAAAACAAGACTGAATTTTCTTTTAAATGTTTATTTTTCAGATTATAATATAATCATTTTCCTCTTCCCTCCTTTCTTTTAAATTCATGGCCTTTTGTCTCATTAATTGCTACACACACACACAAACACACACACACACACACACACACACACACACACACACACCTAAATATGTAAATAGCACTTGCTCAGTTTTTTTTTTTTTTTTGTCACTTGGGCATATGTTTCCAGCATTTGCCACTGAGCATTGGATAAGCAGTTGGTGTGCTCTTTCTTCCCTGGGGAAAACTATTTCTGCTGCTTGCAGCATTCCTTAGTTGCATGTATTTCTTTGTGTACGGTTAAGGCCTCATGGGCTTTCCCCTGTCCATTGAGCTATTGGTGTTGTACCAGTTCAGGTCATGTTTGTGCAGTCGTGTTGGTGTGCCAGCATCAGTGTGACTTCTATGACATTCCTAAGAGACAGAATCTCAGAGCAAACTCCCTATCCCTCTGGCTCTTACAACTTTTCTGTTCTGTCACTTCTTCCAAAATTGTCCCTGAATCTTTGTACATGTATCAATTAGGACTAGATTCCAAAACTCTGTGTTTTGACGAGATATGGTTTTTGCAATGGTCTCTGTCTGTTGCAAAGAGAAATTTCCTAGATAAGGGTCAAAGACTACACCATCCTTGCCTTTCCTAATAGCCTAGTTAGACCCATGTCTAAGGTATATGAATGAAGCCATCTTGGCGTCTCTAGCCTATTCAAGTTCCTCCATGACTGAAGCCTCAACCATCATTATTGAAGCAGAAGTAGAAAACAAGTTAGGAGTATTGAACTATTTAGTAGAGACCAAGTCATCTAAAAGGAAACAGAAAGTAAAAAATATCACACTGTGTTTTGAAAATTATAAGGAATAATACATAAACAAAGCATGTATTGTTCTTATAATGTACATACATACAAACATAGGTACATATTTTTTGCTTAAAAATATAATACTTCTTGCCCAGTACATGTACTATTCCATACAATATCCAACTAACAGTCACATTCACTCTATATAGCAAAAAAATAATTTATTGACATTGTAAATTTTTGTTGAATATAAATCTAAAACTGACAAATGTAAATATAGATATTTCTGTTCACATATGAAAACTTAGACCTCAGACAGTAAGTAGCTGATCCAAGGTCACTAAATACCAAATTAGTAGTTGGGAGGGGAGTTAAAAATTTAAACCAAGTCTCTGGGTCACAGGTCAGTGCACTTTCCTATATACTATATAGTCTGTTAAGAAAAGTATCACCTTGTTATAGACAACAGTAGAATTAAAAATATTTATCTGCTAGAGGATAGATGTAGACTATACTTAACTAAAATCTACAAAAATTATAAATCGCACAGAATAGCCTGGTCTTCAGGAATTTCTAATCTCAGAGTTTGGGAGGACAAGAGAAGTTCAGATATGTTGCAAGAATCTATGGATAAGCGTTGAAAGTACTATTACTTGGAGTGGAGATTTCATGACAGAGAATCTACTTGTTCATCTACCTAGCACTATTAATTTAAATTTATGAGTAAGCCATTCCCATGTGAGCACTGCTGGAGGTATCCTGATGGAAGCCAAACACTGAGAATGGTAGAAGGGAGTCATAAAGGAGAAAAGGGGAAATAAGAAAATAGAGATTATATAATGATCATATATGCATATACAAACACACACACACATATATATTGTAAATTTTTGTTGAATATAAATCTAAAACTGACAAATGTATATATGCCATATATATGCCATATATATATATATATATATATATATATATGTATATGCCATGAAACACCAAAGAAATACTTCTAAGGAAGGAAGGAAAGTCTGATTCCCTGCCAGGTAACCCAGGAACTGTAAAATTCAAAGACAGCTCTTCATCTTACAGCCACTTCACACTAACTTACTAACGTACCGCAGAGCTGGAAGGCTCCCAGTTTTCCCTCTGCTTCCCTTCCCATAGGCAACACTTAATGCTAATGTGTCAAAAAGCAATATATTTTCACAGGACACTTCCAGAGAGGGAAAATAGCTGCTCCAACTTTATCAATAGTTCTAAACGAGAAAAACAGTAATTTTGTCTGTACGTTTAAAAAGATCCAAAGAGGCCCTGGTTGGTAAGAATTCTTTCCCATGGTCCTCAAAATGAGATCAGTACCACAAATCTCTAGACCCACAGAAAAGGGGCTAAAAACTCCCTTTTCAACCTCAGGGCATTTACAAGATGTTCAAAAGTGAAATGCACTGTGGCTTCTGAAATCTGTCAAAGGTGAATATCCTGACATACGCCTGTATACCTCACTGATGCGCAGGTGCTGGCCCTATCATGGACATTTTCTTGTTGTAACAAACTCCTCATGGCAACTACACAGAAGCTATACTATTTCACCAGATACTGGAAGAAATGGTGCATCTTTTGAAGTATGAGCTAGTTGCCCCAATTTTCTCAGTATGAGTCTACTTGCACTAAATACTACCAAATAAAATCTCGACACAATCACCACATCCTAATCTAGCAGATACAAGGGAAATACACAGCTTCCTCTCATGGAGCCCTGAGAGTGGCATAGTAAGGGAGAACAATAATTTTCCCATCTTTCTTACTTCTCCATACTTGATGAATGAGGATGGGAGCTGAGGTAGTAGGTAAGTAGGTGGTGTATTGTTCACTGTCTTTCTCACATAGGATGTTTTCCAGAGTTCTCAGCCCTTCCTAATCTTACTCGTTTTTTCATAGGTCTGATTGGAGGGAAACTGCACTCAAAGTAAGTCCAAGAATATCGCTGACTTCAAGTCTGTGTGATCCACAATGAATTTAGATCACACAGACACTAAAAGTCAGTGATGCCTTTGTGCTTTCTTGTGGCTGGTGGTAGAGTGGAAGGTATTTTGACAAATGCTTTGAGAAAAGCAGTCTGTATTTTCTTTACAGATTTTTTTATTTCAATTAGTTTTTTATTTTTTCCTTAAAAATTAGGAAGTTTTCTCAGAGCTTTTTGAATAACATTTGAAAAAAATCTGCAAATCTACTCCCATACATATAAACTAGTGTGCAAAAAAAAGTTTGCCTTCAAGAAAAAAAAGCAACTTTCCACAAACAAAAAGTAATCAAGGCTCAAATTTTGCTGTATGGAATATATTTTAGTGAGAGTACAAAATTTTAAAATTCATACTATTTTATGAATCCTGTCAAGAAGCAATTATGGAAAGTTATACTCTCATATTCTCACCTTCTGTAGAAGCAATTGAAAGTAATCACAGACATTGTACTCTCTACGCTGTTTCAAGTTGACTCAGTTTCTCCTTTAAGAAGAGGAAATGATTCTTTCCTTTAGCAAAAAATGTTAGATTTTAATCAGAGAATTTAGAGTTGCAAAAGCAACTGGAATCTTGGAGTACAAATAAGACTGTATAAACCCAAGCCTTAAATTTTCTTTAAAAAGTAATTTGTGGGGCTGAAAGTACCATGGCATACAATGCTATGTGTGCGTATTTAGCATGCACTCATACATGTATTTGATACTGAGCATATACATGCACGCGTATGCACACATGCACACACACACACACACACACACACACAATTTTCATGTTTTGTAAAACTTCATGATACATCAAGTGACTTGCAAAGTGACTTCCCTAGAATTAAAAAAAATATATTTATATATAAAATAAGCATCACTTGAAAAAACATAATACAAACATCTCTGCAATGTACATCAGTGTGACCTGGGGGAGAGCTGCATTATTTTTGAAAATACAGTGTGATGTATGTACTATATTTGAAAAAAATGGTTTGTCATTAAAAGCTTCTGGGTGTGTGAAACTGCAAAACACTAAAGCATGTGGGAAAGGAAAAAGTAAAATGAATATTTAACACTGAATTACAAATGTGAGAGGCTACAACCTTCCTTTGGTTCCTGAGAGTAGTTCTCAGTGATAAGGGAATGGCCCATATTGTGTGTCATATAAGATTGGCACCTGTGCACACATAGCATATTTTTTCGAATTATAATTTAATTACATTTCTTCCTTCCTTTCTGCCCTCCAAAGTCATTCAGTTACCACTTTTATCTTCTTCAAATTCATGGCCACATTTTCTACTAATTGTTATTCCATATGTATGTATGTATATATATATATACATATATATATACATATATATATATATACTGAAATATAACCTATTTTGTCCATATAGTGGTTTGAAGAGCAATACCCCCTATAGACTCATGTTGGTGAAAGCTTGGCCCATAAGAAGTGGCACTATTAGGTGATGTTGTGGCCTTTTTGGAGGAAATGTGTCTCTATGGAGGTGGGATTTGAGCTCTTATAAGCTCATGTCTGGCCAATATGTCTCAGTTGTAGAAGGCTCGGCTCCTTCTCCAACACCATGTCTACCTGCTGCTGCAATGCTTCCTGTCATGATGATGTTGGACCAAAGCTCTGGAACTAAGCCCGCCCCAATTAAATGCTTTCCTTTATAAGACTTGCTGTGGTCATGGTGTCTCTTCACAGCTATAAAACACAAACCAAGACAGAAGTTCGTACCAGGGACAGGATATTACTGTGAAAGGCTTGACCATGCTTTGGTTTGGAGGAATGTGAACTTAAGGACATAGAACTAGATAAACAGTGGAGTGCTTTTAAGTGGAGCTAAATGGGTCATACTAGTAGCAACAGGGAAGACAATGGTGTTGACTCAAGGTGGTTTCAGAGAAAAAGAATATGAGTATATGGCTGAGATACTATTGTGATATTTTGTTGATGAATGTGGCTGCTTTTTTGCCCTTCTCTGAAAAGTCTGCCTGAAGCTAAAGTAAAGTGTTTTGGATTATTTTGTTGATAGAAGGATTCTCAAAACAGACGAGTATAGACTCTGTCTTATGGTTATTAGTGTTTACTCTTATGCAGATCTAATAATGACAAAGGATAAACTAAGCAAGAAAAAATAGAAAAGGTACGATTTGAGGAGAAAAGAAGAAACAGGAAGTGGAATGAAGCTAAATTCCGTGTCCAAGGAGATAAACAGATTAGATAAATGCCTGATGTTAAATTGAATAAAGGGAGTGGTGACCTCAGGGCAAGATCCCACTCAACTAAGCTTCCAACTTGTGAAAAAGAATTAAAGGAAAGCTTAGAGCCTGATGTGGTGGAGCATTCCTTCCATCCCAGCACTCCAGAGAGTCAGTCGGATCTCTCATTTCAAGGCCAGCCTGGTTTACAGAATGAGTTTCAGGATAGCCAAACTCAGGCTGTAAGGGATACAATCCAAAACAGGACATTGACAAAGATGTAATTGAATGAGGAGACAGTGTCCTAGCCCCAGCAAGTGGCAGAATTTAGGAGCTTCAGCAACATGGTTCTGGATTTAGAATATAAGAAATGGGTTATGAAATCCCTCTCAATGGCTAAGGAATGTTCCTGAGGCCAGGAATGTGTCAGGGAGTACCTGCACAGAGAGATTATTTTGTGAAACTATAGCCTTGATTTCCTTGGGGACCCCAAGATGTTAAAAATGCCAGAATCACGGGGTTCCTTATAGGGAGTGGAAAATCTACCACCAAAAGAAAGAAGAGTGTTATAATCAAGAAAGCTGATATGCTCCAAACATCGGAAGAGTAGTTTGACATCAGCCATGGAGATGGAGTGTTTATAGTTTTTCTAGCTGGCTTTCAGTCTTTGATCCACTATTTCCTCATTATGCTCTTTCTCCTACCTTTTGGAATGGTAATATACATCCTGTGCAATTATATGTTGGACATATGTGATCTGTTTTTTTATTTTGATTTTTCAGGGGATTATACTCAAAAGATTGCATGAATTTCAGAAGAGACTTTAGACTTTGAACTTTTGAACATTTTGAGACTGTTACAGATGATGGGGACTTTTGAAGTTGGACTGAATGTATCTCTGCGTTTGATTTGGCTACAAGCCTATGGAGACCAGGCAGTGAAATGTGGTAATTTGAATAGGAATGTTCACCATTGACTCATGTACATGAATTCTTGGCCCATAGGGAGTGGCACAATTAGGAGATGCCTTGATAGAGTTGGAGTTGGTGGGGCCTTGTTGGAGGAAGTGTATCACTGTGCACGTAGGCTTTGAGGTCTCATATGCTCAAACTACATTCACTCTACTACCTGTAGAGCAAGATGCAGAACTCTCAGCTCCTCTATCACCATTCTGTGTGCATGCTACAATGCTTTTGATCATGATGATAATGGACTGAACCTCTGAAACTGTAATCCAGCTGCAATTTCATATTTTTTCTTTATAAAATTGCCATGGTCATAGTGTCTCTTCATAGAGATATAATGTCTAACTATGACAGTCCATATAATGTTACTCATATGTACATTTTCAGGGCTGATCATGTGGTACTGATCATCTAATTGTTTTTGCTATTCCCTGGGGAAAGCCACCTCTCACATTCCCAGCTTTCTTCAGTTATCTATAGTCCATTGTGTATAGTTGAAGGCCTGTGAGCTTTTCTGTTGAGCTTGGTCTACTCATTGGTATCATCCTTGTTCAGCTAACATTTGGATAATCATGTTGGTGAGACTTTATAGATGTCATTTCTGAGACAAGCTCACAGCAAACTCACTGATAGCATTACAAACTGTAAGTTGACAAATTGTCTATTTTTTTATTTTTTTTAATAATTCTGCTCCAGTTCATAGAGATCATCACTCATTTCCAGGCCAATGTGCTTTCCAAAGTTGTAAAGGAAAGCACAACCTGTTGTCAGACACAAACCCTTTCACATGAATGAATTGATTTCTTTGGTGAGTTAACAAATGCTTTTGAAGCTTCTAAATTATTTTAGGCACCATTCCAGGTGCTTTAATTGCAAAGATGATTAAGGCAAGGTCTCTGCCCTCTGTAGAGCCTATAAATCTAGGGTGGAAGGGAACCATGTAAAAATGTAAAGTGAAATCCAAAGAGCAAAGTGTCTATGCAAATAAATGCAATGGAATGAGGAAATCCTTTTCCCTGGATGACTCAAGAGAGACCCCATAAAATTAGATTAGTTGAATTATGGGTTATAGAGCACTTACTCAGAGAGACAAGAAGACTGAAAGGGAGGGACGGATATAGGAGGGGGGGATGAGAGACAGGTTGTATTCTTTAAGAAGTAGGAAGTATTACAGTCTTCCTTTTGCTGTTTTTTAAGAGAAAGGGGAAGCTTGACCGGATTTTCCTTTCAAAGCTAATCTTGGGGAATAGGGGTGAAATTCATTAGTAGAAAATTTTCTCAGCATTTGTGAGGTCCTGGTTGTTTTATTAGTTTTGTTTTGCTTTTGATGTCTGTTTGTTTGATTGGTTGATTTTACACACAACCTCATTAGTTTAAGCTGATTTGGAATTCTCTATGTAGCCATGCAGACTTTAAATGAATGTAGATCCATTTCCCTCAACCTCAGCCATGTGAGAATTACAGGCATGAGTCACCACTCTTGAGTTGATGAGAAAGACTGGATGTTGGATTTCAGCGAGGATTTTTTTTATTGTTGTAATAGTTACAACTAATAAAAATCAAAATAATAATAACCACAAAGCACAGAGGGGTAGCACTGGGAGGAAGAGGAAGAGGAGGAGGAGGTGGAGGAGGAGGAGGAGGAGGAGGAGGAGGAGGAGGAGGAGGAGGAGGAAAAGCATGAGGCCCTCCAGATGCAGGCAACACTGGACTAGGTAGTGAGACTCTAACCATAAAAAGGAGAGCCAGATGCAAGCAGTGCCTACAGGACTGAAAATCTGAAAAGAATTCCAGTGCTATTTAAACGACATCATAATTCACAGGAGTTTTGATGACTGATTGAATTCAGAAGCCAAGAAGAGAGAGAAATTAGGCAAAAAAGTGACTCTAAGTCTTCAGTTTGGGTGATTTAATAGGCAATGGTGTTAATAATAAAGAAAAGAGACTGGAAGATGAAAAGCAGGTTTCACTGGGAGAAGATAATGAACTGTGTTTTGCACCTTTCAGACTTGAGATGTCAATTGGTCATTCAATTAGAGCTATTCAGCAGAGAGACTTATGCAATTTGGTTTCAAGAAGTTCATATGAGTTATCAATTATAGATTAAAAGTCAATGGCATATAGGTTATAGCTAAAAGTACAAGATGAAAACACTCAAAAAAATTTATACCAGAAAGGTCTAGTCCCATAGTATAAGACACACCACTGCTGAATGGAGAGAAGTGGTAAAATGCAGAGGATAAAGAAGACTGTAGGCAGACAGAAATAAATGTGAGGAGAAATGTGATTTGGAAAGTGCCTTAAGACACAGGGACATTGGTACTGATAGTACACATGCCAAAGGTAATTAGAACGAACTTGGAAAAGAGACCACTGGGTTTGGCACACAGAGAGTTACTAAGTGAACCGAAAGCAATCTCACTAGACTGTAGAACTGAAAGCCAGGAATCTATTAAGCCAGAACACATAAAGAATTGCCTTTAAATCAGGAAAGAGAGTTTAAAGGGTAAAATATTATGATACTGTCTCCCACAAAAATAATATTAAGCCTTATGGAAGTTCATGTGAGTAGGAATCTGATTAGATACCTTCATATGAGAAGGAAGCTGATTAGAAGAAACCTCTGTCCTATCACAAGGATCCTCTATGCTAGTTACTATGTTGGTCTTTCCTAGACTCATCTAGGAGTTAGAATCTAGGTTATAATTTGTGACATTTGTTTTGCTGCCTGTGTGATACCAACTAGTGATATGTCAACCATTTTTCCTGGCTCTGGCCAGCTCCCTTGGCTTTGGTGTTATGGTTGGGACCACTGGAGAGAAAACATAAAGTTGAAGAAAGAGAGGGCAGAACTACACCTGTGTATTTCTATGACTCCCCCCCCCTCTCTCTCTCTAACACAGAGAGAGAGAGAGAGAGAGAGAGAGAGAGAGAGAGAAGGGGGGGGAGAAGAGGGACATGCAGAGGGGGGCATGACTCAATTATCTCAAGAATGTAACTTCTAGCTCTTTAAATTCCCTCCTATTTGCAAGTTTCCAATAATTCAGTTTTATTTTCATTCCCCTAACCTAAAAGTGGTAGTTTTCTTTCTATACTATATTGTTATATTATATTTGATGTATTTTTAAAGCTATACTTATCTCACCAGGCTGATGTTTGAAAGTCCAAGCAGCATGTCACTGACTCTATAGCTCTAGCAAGGTCCTCTCTGACTACCTTCTCATCATGGCAGAAGTGTGTGTGAAAGGATAGATTATACAAGGTGAAACAAACAGTCAGAAAATGAAGGGCTAGCACTTTAGCTCTTTGTTGTTGTTTCTTGATTGTTAAAACTTAAGATAGTAAATTGAGGAGAAACTTCCAGGAGTCTCTTCTAGAGAAGTTAATCTATGACAACATTGAGATTAATGGAGTCCTTGCACTGCTCCCCAGCACACCTAACCCTTCTTTTAGTCAGCATCACTGTGCCTATGTGTGTGTTCATGAAGAAAGTGCTCTGGCTTGTTTCCACTGCATTGAGATAGGATTGAATTGAACAAGCAGACTTATATCATGATATTTGTACTGCTTGTAATTGGCTATGTGACACTCAATACATCATTCCTTCCTTCTTTCACTGTTTGTTTTTAAATATTCAAGATGAGCAACTCTGTTATACCATGATGGTCACCCTAATTGTGGTGGAAAGTATAGAAACAGAGGAGTACTATAAATAACAACCAAAGGGCAAGGAGCATGTGTGGCTATTTCTAAAGCCCCAGTTAGCATCATGTAAAAATGCTTACTTTGCTCAAAATTCCAATTATTTATTTATTTATTTATTTATTTATTTATTTATTTATTTTGCTACAGAGACAAGACAGCACAGTGGTTAAGTTACTTGCTCCCAATCATGAAGATCTGAATGTGATCCCTAGAATTGACATGGTAAAGGAAAGATTTGAGTTTTAAAGGTTGCCTTGTGACCTGAACACATATACTGCTTCATAGTCCTCATTCATTCACCACACTCATCTCACCTCTCTCTCTCTCTCTCTCTCTCTCTCTCTCTCTCTCTCTCTCTCAGTAAGTGTAATGTATTTTTAAGCTTACACATACTAGCAACTAATCAACAATGATAAGAGAATTAATTGCCTTAGGTGATTCTCCTTGTGATGGTTTGAATAAAAATGGCCACCATAGGCTCTATAAGGAGTGGCACTATTTCAAAAGATTAGGACATGTGGCCTTATTAGAGTAGACGTAGCCTTGTTGGAGGAAGTGTCTCAATGGAGGTGGGTCTAACATTTCAGATGCTCAAACTAGCCCCAGTGTCTATCTTTCTTCTTTTCTGCCTCCTGATCCAGAAATCCCTGCTATCTCTCTAGCACCATGTCTGCCTACAGGCTGCCATACTTTCTTCATGACAATAATGTACTAAACTTCCAAACTGTAAGCCAGTCTCAGTTAAATGTTTTTTTTTTTTATAAGTGTTGCCTTGGCCTTGGTGTCTCTTCACAGCAAGAGAAACACTAAGACACTCACCTTCATCATCATTAAAACCAGTGAACCTCTTTAGCAAAATATACCTCTAGGGTTGTTAGATAAGAAAGAGCAAGAAAAAGTTTGAGTGCTGTACTAGCAACTTTGTTTATTGAAATTACCTAAAAAGATATAAACCACATCTCCATATGGAAAGATATTTCAGCCCTTTGCCTAGGTTAAAAAGAACAGATGCCACCAACAGCAACTCTAATTTTCAGGCATTTGTTATTCTTCTAGTAATAAAGAATGTGGTTGTAGCCCTTCTGCTCATTATGAGATTTATTTGGAAAGAATGTGTCTTTGCTCGATTTTATCAAATTGTGCATATTAAGAGCATATATTCTTGTGAGTGCAGAGTTAATCTAATTGCTTTTCTCACAGATACAGTGAGGAGGAAAAGCATCTTAAGGATTTTTTAGGAGGCTGTATTATACTGCACAGGTGTGTCATAAACAATTAGAGCAAATACATCAGCATCTCCACTGAATATGTGAAACTGTATTCATGGACCCATGAATGATAGGTTTTCCTTAAAAGATACACTTGCAAAGATGACTGTAGCATGCAGAACAATTTTACCCTTATAGGGTACTGCATTTCTTAGCATTTCTAGGCAGTGAAAAACAAATGGAGAAAATTAAAAGCAGGACCATCTTTCTGGCAAAAGGAAACAATTGTTTAAACTCCCTGTGCTTGTTTTTTTTAAATATTACTCTGCTATGCTAGCTCATCTCTTGGCCTTAAAATAGAATCTTGCAAGTACAATTTACATCCTAATGTCAGATCCTTACTAGAAAACAGGTAAGAATTAAGCATGCAACCATACATTTGAAAGCTTCGAGGTAGATTTCTAAGGTTAAGAGTAAGACTATAGTGCTTTTCTCAGGTTAGCATATATTTGAATATATTAACAGGTTCTCTACCCATCCCACCCCTAAACAGCCACACTCATGTACAGTCTCTCTATAATTGAGTCATCTCTTCATAATGCAAATGATTCTAGGTTCTGACAATGCCAAGGATCGAGATTAGGCTACTTTGGCAATTGCAGTAACTTTCTCAGGTGACACAAATTATCATTTAAGTGTCTGGTTCATCAAATATAATGTTGGTATATAAGGAAAGAAGTGGGAGGAAAAATGTGGCAGAGACAAGTATTTGAACTGGTTTTAAAATACATCTTCTCTGAATGACTAATGCAGTGTTCAGGGGCTGAAATTTGCTATTTCTTAAATGCTGCTCTAAAAACATATTTACATCGTGTGCTCAATATGAAAAGGTGAATATGAGGAGTGTCTGAGACAGCAACAAACCTTTATTTCATTTTGTGTTGTGTGTACAGGCTTTTAAGAACCAACCTTAAAGGTAAATGCTAACTCTTGCATACTCCAGGTGGAATAATAAGTAGGTTTTCATGTTCTTTGAAAAAGAAAAGAAAGGGAAAATGTTTGTGGTTTTTAGCCATCAGAGAGAAGTCCTGTGGTGAGATATTTAAGTATAATGGTTTGGGCATGGACTTACACTTTCCCCAGAGCTTATAAGTGTTGCTTGAATAGTGTTTCTTTGTTTACTTTTTTGTTCAGTGATTCCAAACAGTTTAATGTAATTCCAAGACAGTGTGATCACATCGCTACACATATACAATATGCGTATGAGTTTACAGATTCAATTAATAATTTGCTTCACCTCAGAGACCGAGAAAATGCTCAAAAAGAAACTGAGTAACAAGCTATAACAGTTTACCACAACAGAACCCCTGCCTCACCCTACAGTTAGTAATATTACAATTAAAATAACTATATTCTTCTATAATTTTTTCTGTGAAAATCATCTCATGAATTTACAATATTGATACCTTACAGGGAAGGAACATGATGAGCCAGGGCTAACAAGAGGTTATCACAACTGAGTTGAGATGACCTGGTAGAGAAAGATTTAGGTGAGATAACCTGGGAGGAGGGAACCTCATTCCTTGGCCTGGGGGACAGGTATTGCCAGGTCTCCTTTTCATGTTCTTATTTTGGGGAGTGTGTCTTTCTTTCCTGAGCATCCTGAAGTCACAGGCAGCTGAAAGGTAAGTATTATGACAGATCTCTCTTGCCATCTTCATGGTACCACTTTTTGGAAATGTCATATAATATCAGACTGCAAAACAATGAACTGAGAATAGGACCCCCTTTGGGGAAATTAGAGGAAAGATTGAAAGAGCTGAAGGGGCTTGCAACCCCATAAGAACAACAGTGCCAATCAACCAGAGCTTCCAGGGACTAAACCACTACCCAAAGATTATACATGGACTGAACCAGGGCTCCAACAGCATATGTAGCAGAGAATAGCCTTGTTGGGACACCAGTGGAAGGGGAAGCCCTTGGTCCTGCCAAGGTTGAACCACCAGTGCAGCGGAATATTGGGGGGCATAGTAAGGGGGGTGAATGGGAGGGGGCACCCTTATGGGGGAGGGGGAGGGGGAGGGGGTAGGGTGCTTATGGACAGACAACCGGGAAAGGGAATAACATTTGAAATGTAAGTAAAGAAATATATCCAATAAAAAAAGAAATAAAAAATTAATAATATCAGGCTGCAGCTTAAAACATGTCATGCAATCACAGTAAACAACATTCGTTAAACTGAAGGACACTAATACTATTTCTTTCAAACAAAAAAGTCTATTTGTGTGTGTGTGTGTGTGTGTGTGTGTGTGTGTGTGTGTGTGTGTGTACTATATGCCATGTGTGCCCTATGTGCATATACTTGCTGAGTCTAAAAGACAATATTGGAGGCCCTGGAGTTACAGGCAGTTGTAAGCTGCCTGATGTGGGTACTAGAGTCCAAACTCTGGTCTTCCACAAGTGCATATCAATACTGAGCTATCTTTCCAGCCCCCTTCTCCCCTTTTCCAAACACTGATAGTTATCCAAGTGTTCTCGTGGTTATTTTATACATATGAGAACCTTTTCATTGCCCCTAATGATAGGGAGAAGAGGAGCCTTAGCCATTTACAGAACTTAGCTATAGAGAGAGAACCCGTTAGGTAGATAGAATCCTGGGTCATCACAGAAATATTTCAGGTACTTTGGACCTTTAATAACATATGAAGTTGTATGACGGTAGAGATCCAACAACAACCCAAAGAAAGAAAATTACCTACATGAGAGACTTTGTAGGAGAGGAGTCTCTGAGCTTAGAGGAGAACCTAAATTTAAACAGGAGAGAGATGCTATGAGTTTATCAGATTAGCTTAAGTAGTGGACAGGAATAAGGCTGTAATTTAGGGAAGTTATCTTATTATCCCACTTTTCTTTGGACTACTACATGTTAGGAGCTCAGGAGTGTAGGGAAGGTAGCAGACAGGATATAAGTTGGGGCTGATCAGGGGTAGCCTGTGTTGTGTAAAAAAATGTAACTTGCCCAAGGCCATGTAGTATATCTATTTAATATTATTTGATTACAAGAAAAATGAGCCCAACTCAAATTAACTTAAGAAATAATTTGTGCATTAGCCCACAAACTAAAAGCATGGTTGGGTGGCAACAAAGACTGAGGGATGTCATCATCAATGCCTATGTCAGTCAGTTCTTTTTCTGTCTACATTTGCTGTGTTCTCAGACAAGCTTAATTCTGGCTGTAGAAAGACTGATGGAAAATGTTATCCTAATTTGTTTTCTTCTGTAACATAATATTGTATGGTGGGTAATTTATGAACAACAGAAATTTGTAGCTTGTAGATCTAGAAACTGGGAAATCCAGTTCAAGGCAACAGAGTCTTATGAGGAATTTCCTGCTGTGTCTTGAGGTGAAGGAGTGGAAAAGAGTATGTGTGCATAGGGCTCTCTGTTTTTATAAAACCATTAATACCATTCTGGGGCCTCACTCATCCTTAACTCTAGTAACCTCTCAAGAGCTCCAGGTTCAGTTACCATAAATCAACATAAAATTTGATAACTCATTTCTATAAAAGAAATGTTAGGGATTCAATCCACAGAAATGTTGACTGACTGGCTTAGGTCACTGTGCCTTCCCTTGGAACTAAAGAATCTCTGAAGGGAAAATCAGCTTACAGTTATCAAAACCGACAGAATAATTATGGGGTATGTAGAAAAAAATTACCCATAGCTTCTATGTATGAGGACAAAGATTCAAACCTGTAGCTGATTAACTTCAAAGTCTTTCTACTATGTAAGGCTGTGTCTTTCTCTGATTTTGCAAATATAATATATTTGTTCTATATATTGATTATTCAAACATAATCACCATATCTAATTAGTATATTAAAATCTTGAAATTATATACAAAGAGTGATAAGAAAAATAAATGGCATGTGTATAAGACTAGAAGTGTCAGTGTAAGACCTTCAAGACAAATAATGGACTATTCTCATATTAGCTGGACTTTGTGAGGTTGGAGAGGAAGGGAAGAGAAGTTGACAAAACCTTATAGAAAGACCTCAAAAGTAACATACCAAAAACAAAACCATTAACATCAAGGAAGACTGGACAATGTGCCACCACCCTAAACTTCATTCTATACCCCTTACTCCTCAACATACACCTTCAAGCTTCCAACTAGTAACAGAGAGAGCAGGAACCAGAAATCTATATTATGCAAATGACTCAAAAAGCCTGGGCTAGGCTAATGACCCACAAAATTCCCAATCTAATATGTACAGGTGCCACTGAGTTACAAAATTTTCTCCTTGTTCCAGCCTTTCTCCCTTGAAAATATATTCTTTCTTAGTAAATAAAATGTATGTACTTGCTTTGGTCATATCTTTCTATCAATTCCATCTCCCAGGACACATAAACTCAGATATGGCATCAAGTGCACACCAAATCCCAGTAGCCTCTGATATCACTTGCACTATTGCCTCCTATGGTGCATTAAAGACTCACCTCCTTATAATTCTGCATCTGTGTATCTCATGGATTGCTGATATTAAAAGCTGAATGCCTTTCAACAGAAGAATGGATACAGAAAATGTGGTACATCGACACAATGGAGTACTACTCAGCTATCAAAAAATGACTTCATGAAATTCATAGGCGAATAGATGGAACTAGAAAATATCATCCTGACTGAAGTAACCCAATCACAGAAAAACACACATGGGATGCACTCACTGATATGTGGCTATTAGCCCAAATGCTCAAATTACCCTAGATGCACAGACCACATGAAACTCAAGAAGGATGACTAAAATGCAGATGCTTCACTCCTACTTTAAAAGGGGAACAAAAATACCCATAGGAGGGGATAGGGAGGCAAAGTTTAGAACAGAGACTGAAGGAACACCCATTCAGAGCCTGCCCCACATGTGGCCCATACATATACAGCCACCAAAACTATATAAGATGGATGAAGCTAAGAAGTGCAGGCTGACAGGAACCAGATATAGAGCTCTCCTGAGAGACACAGCCAGAACATGTCAAATATAGAGGCAAATGCCAGCAGCAAACCACTGAACTGAGAATGGGACCCTCATTGGAGGAATTAGAGAAAGGACTAAAAGAGCTGAAGGGGCTTGAGACCTCATAAGAACAACAATGTCAACCAACCAGAGCTTCCAGGGACTAAACCACTATCCAAAGACTATGCATGGACTGACCCTGGGCTCCAACTGCATAGGTAGCAATGAATAGCCTAGTAGGGCACCAGTGGAAGGGGAAGCCCTTGGTCCTGTCAAGGCTGAACCCCCAGTGTACAGGATTGTTTGGGGGGTGGTAATGGGGGTTAGATAGAGAGGGGAACACCCATATAGAAGGGGAGGGACTAGGGGTGTCTGATGGACTGGAAACCAGGAAAAGGAATAATATTTGAAATGTAAATGTGAATAAGAAATGCCCAATTTAATACAAATGGAAGAAAAAAAGCTGAGTGGGATAAGATAAAATAGCTGTGTTCAGATTCTATAACCACATAATTTGAAATTCAGTTCAGGTTAAAAGATAAGAGTGAGAATTATTACCTTCCAAAAAAAACCACGTTGTAAAATTGCCAAAGGTGTCTTAAGTATCATGAAAAATAATAGAAGAGAGAAAAAACAAGCTTGGGAGGGGAGTAACAAGAATATCTTTTTAGGGGATGGATAGTTCAATAGTTAAAGCAATAGCTACTCTTCCAGAGGACCTGGGTTTGATGGATAGCACCCACATGGTTGAGTACAACCATCTATAATTCTATTTCCAGGGTATCTAAAACCCTCTTCAGGCCTCCACAGACACCAAGTACACACACACTCAACAGATATGTGTGCAGAGAAAACACCCATCCACACAAAATAAAAACAAATATTAATGATTAAAATTAAAATATGAATGTCTTTGTAGAACAGGTAGTGGTATTTATCATAAGTCTTGGTAATGATAATAATAATGCTCATGTATGAAATTCTCAAAAGAATAATTTTTTAAGAGTCAGGTAAGACATTGATACAGCTTACAGGAGAGATGGAGGGAATATTATGAGTCATAAAACAAAGATTAAAGTGTATATATTATGCTAAACACTTTCTGTCCTGAATCATGAGAAAATACAGATATGTGCATGAGTGTAGTTGAAAATAAACATGAAGGTGTTTGGATTCAATGATAATATGGATTGTCTTCAATGCTAAACTGCATAATCTACTTTTTTCATAATCTACTTTTAATAGTGTAGTGAAAATAGAACTACTGAGTATTTTTGATCAGTGGAGTTACATAATTGTAGAAAGATTAATCTAGAAATGCTGCCATAATTAAATACCTCATCTTCCATTTCAAGTTTTGCCAAGTAATTAGTTTCATGTTCAATTTGGGAAAATGCTGTCAAATTAATGATTGCTAAAATTCCAGCTCCCAGGCTTACATTAGATGCAGTGTCTCATTTTCATCTGGGCATCCATCAATTCCTCTAGCCTGCCTGCCTTCCTTCCTTCCTTCCTTCCTTCCTTCCTTCCTTCCTTCCTTCCTCCCTTCATTTCTTCATTCCTTGTGTTGTAACAAAATGTCATACTAGACAGCATAAACTGACCTGGAGCTCACGATATAGTTCAGGCTGGCCTGAAACTTAACATCCTCCTGTTTCAGCTGCATGACTAAGGATTTCTGGCAAAAGCCAACAATTCTGTTAATTTTCAAACAGAATGTCTATAGTAGTGAGGTATTTTTAATTCATCATAAGCCCAGTTCTAGTTTAATGCATTGTTTTCTTTTAAGTCCTTTGAGTACATTAAGACCCAGATAGAGACCAAACTCCTAACTACATCCTTCCAATTAAGTATATCTACTTTAAAAATCCACAATACTTACTGATAGCACCATCCCTTTGGAAGTCACCAGACACAGCAAATATGATTTGAATATTCCCTGTTATGTTATTTGAGGATAGTTATTATATCAAATAAACAGTCTATGGTTACTGAGATGCTACCATGTTACAAGGTACTATTAGATACTATGGGAAATATCAAAAATAAATAATATCTCTTATAGCCTCTTCTGTTACTGAGCCTATGTAGCAGATTAGTGATGCTAATTTAGATTGATTGAAAGTTGATTTCAACTTCCATAGATTTCTTAGCAGTTCTGCCACTTAGTATGACAACACAATTTTGTTACCATATTCATATCCTCTCTTTTACCCTTTTCTGTAGCCTTGGAGGAAGAATGGTCTTCCATTAAATTTTATAGTAGTAGAGTAGGAAATAGTTCTGTCATAAGACATGGTTAAGGCCTTCTGTCTTGTGGTAAGTGGCTTTACCAGAAACAAGTAGGTGTGACAGGAATTTGTCATATAATCTGTCTATCTTTGTGGCCTGGCAGAGGCAAATCAAAATTCCAATCTTAATTAATATTACTCTCACATCACACATCACACAGTAAATGTGTGTGTGTCACACACACACATCACACACACATACATATATATATATATATATATATATATATCTGCATATGCATTACAGAATGAATACAAGTGTAAGAGGTTACAGCAGAGTTTCAATAGGTTTGAGAAGTGAATTGAATTTGTTTTGATAAGATAAAGAACCAGACCAGTGCCTGGAGGGAAGTGCTGGTGACTTAGAGTAACACTATAGCTGCAAGACAGAAAACCATATCAAGTTCTGAGCAGAAAACAAGACAGGAGCAGGAAGGAGCAGATGGGGTCCAGACAGAAAACAGGAGGAACAACACATAGTCTAGTAGACTACTTCTACAGCCAGGGATCAGACAAGCTAAAACTCCAAGGGAGTTCTCCATCCATGAAGTACACAGCAGATATCAGATGATAGGTTGGTTTGGGTCCATGTCATTACAGTGTTAATTGTCTGTTTTAGTTACTTTTCAATTGCAGCAAGGAGACACCATGATCAAGGCAACTTAAAAGAGAGAGCATTTAATCAGGGCTTCCTCATTCCATAACCATTATGGAGAGAGAATGCCAGCAGACAGGACAGCATGGCATTGGAGCAGTAGCTAAGAGCTTACATCCTAATTTACAAGTTGGAAGGAGAAAGAGGGTAAGACTGAGTCTGATGTGGGCCTTTGAAACTTCAGTGACCACACCTTCGGATGACAGCTTTTCTGACAAGGCTACATATCCAAATTCTTCCCAAAATAGTTCTGCTAACTAGGGACCAAGCACAAAAATATATGAGTCTCTGGGGACTATTCTCTCTCACCCCAGTGTCCATCACTTTATAAAGTCCAGATGAGGGAGTCCAATGTAGCATTGTTGTTTTTCCAACAACATCCCAAAAATTTCATTTACCAACCAAGACTCAGGAGCCAGATACTGGGGTGAAAGTCTACTGACTTTGAGAGGCAGAGAAAGCACACAGCTGATTTTTCTACTGTACTGACTTCTCCACACCATCTTAAATAACCTTCAACTCAAAGACCCTCCTTTCTCTTTTCTGATCTTTCGAGCATTCTCCAAAGATTTTTTCCAGTTTTTTCCTTTCACCCATCTCACCACAGCTTCAACATCCTTTGTTCTGTACGCAAATTTAAACTCCCTCAGGTTTCACTTAGTTTGAAAAGAACTTTGCATCAACTTGCTATCTCTTCTAGGCACCTTTCTATTTTTGTCCCTCTGATGGCTATTGTTGGCTGTCAATTTGACTATATCTAGAAGAAACTATAATCCATAAATGGGTGGCACACCTGTGACCCATCTCTTGAAGCTAGAAGACACAGCCTTTTGATCCAGATCTTGATGGGGAGGAAGATACACTTTTAATCTGGGCTATACCTTCTGCTGGAAGCCTATATAAAGACAATAGAAGAAGGAAGGTTTTGGTTTTTTCCTGCTTGTCCTCACCCTGCTAGAACATCGATACCTTCCCTGGCACCTACTTCTTCAGGATTTCAGCATATACTGAGACACTCAGGCTTGTGAGACTTCTAGATTTTTGGACTTTCTGTTCACAGATTGTCATTGTTAAAATAGTTAGAATGATATATATATATATATATATATATATATATATATATATATATATATATATATATATATATCGTAAATTGTGACTTTAGAGAACCCTGACTAATAAACTCCCATTCACTCATATATTTTCAGTATTGTGGTCTACATCCACCTCTTTGTTTATTTTATTATTTGTTATGGAACTATATACTCAAAATTGTTTGCTACTCTTAAATATGTAGTCTTCTTCTCATATATCATTCCTTGTAAGATTTTCTAAGCACGTAAGATATAATATTAGCTAGATAGTATTTTGTGAAATTTCTCTTACACGGAGTTCAGGACACCATTTCTATTTCTTTAGATAACTGTCTTTCCTCTTAGATGTCTCTTTCTCATCATAACCTGGTGATAAGCCATTATTTCTGCATGTTGTCATGCCCTCTTTTAGAGAAACCATTTTTGAGTCTATAACTATCTTCATTATATTCTACAAAGGAAGGTAAAGATTGGTTTATTACCTCCAGTTAAAAGTCTTTCATGACCAGGAAGAAAGCAAGCTGCCAACAAGAAAAATGATCACTAGTTATGCCCAACTGTACTGCCTATGAACTACAATAAACATCAGCATAGCAGATATCCTCAAATGTACACTAATGGCACTTATATCCTGGAGGTAGCCAACACCATTTATTAGGCTTAAGGCCTGATCAACTGGAGGAAATACATGATTGGTACTGTAAGCCCAGTTAACTACCCAAGCCTGATTAAGCCATAGAACCTAGAAGAGCACTTACTACTGCCAGTGTCCTAAACCAGTGTAAATTCTAACTTCATTCTAACTACTTTTTCTATTTATATAGATACATGTAACTGTTACCCTTCATCAAAGAAACTCCTTTATGCAGCAAACAAACATTATTACATAAAGCTGGTCAAAATGCAGAGATCAACTGATATATTACCCATTCCCAATTGGTACATCTACAATCATACCCTCCCACCGAAGGCTCAAGGAATATCATGAAAGAGAAGGCAGAAAGATTGTAATAGTCAGAGTTCTGGGGCATCTGCTGTGAGATAGTCTCTTCTGAAAAACAAAAGCAAAACAAAACGAAGTACATAAAATTGAAGGTAAAGAAGAATGGTAAATCTTGAAAGAGTTTTGATGAATATGATAAAAATTGGCTGTAAGAAGTTCTCAAAGAGGGAGGGAATAAAAAAAGAAGTTCTCAAAGAATTAATAAAAATATTATTTTTAACGTCTTTCAAAACTTACTTTGGAAAATGCAGTTAGTAATTGTTAACAGAGAGCAGTCAATGAGGCCTCAACTCTACCAAATAGCAGTTAATGGTTCTTAGGAGAGAGGCAGCCATTTTCTTCAGTGGGGTGGCCACTGGCAAATTGCCTATGGTTCTATAAATAACACTTCACACATATAACTGATGAATATAATTTAAGGTTGTTTAGGTTATGTGCTTGGTTGAATGTAAAATGTTTCTTTTATATTGTATTAATAGATCCTGAGCCTCTACCATCCCAAAGGCAAGAAATTGTACATAAAATTTGAGCCCTACAGCACAAACTTTTCTGATTTTCTATAACTCACATACCTGTTGTTTAGATTCATGTATTTGAAAAATATCTTGATTTACTGTTTTGTCGTTGTTGTTTTTCACTTACTCTAAACCTTTGTTGAACTGAGTTAAAATACATTTGGTAACACCTGAATCTGTGCTTCTGGGCTATAGTTACTCTTATATTTGGCTCAAGAATACCAACAAAAATTGTGTTTTGACTTTGCTAACTTCCTCTTAGACATTCTTTGACCATCCAGTCTAAAGTGGTTCTCCTTTATAAAACATATAGTTACTTGTGAACATTTTCCTTTATATCTGCCTTGAATCAAAGCATATTGCAAGTAGATGCACTGAGTGCTTATTGCCACTCTACCACAACTGTTTAGGCATTCATTAAGTGTTTAATAAATAATTATAATAATTTTCAATATCTTATCATCTACAGATTTCTTCCAGTATTTCATACTATTTCACCTCTGGATGCCAACTCTTCCTTTACATCTTGATTTCCCTTCTTGAAAATGCTGTATCTCAGCATTATCTTACCTCAAAAAATAAAAACTATCCTTTGCTTCAAATGACACATTTATGTCAGTATTAAAATGACTTCCTTTGCCTGATATAGTTGTCACCAGAGAGGCTCTGCCAGAGCCAGAAAAATACAGAGGCAGATGCTCACAGACAACCACTGGACTGAGCACGAGGTCTCCAATAGAGGAGTTAGAGAAAGAACTGAAGGAGCTAAAGGGGTTTCCAACCCATAGAAAGAACAATATTAACTAACCAGATCCCCAGGGATCCCAGAGACTAAATCACCAACCAGAGAGTATACATGGAGGGACCCATGGCTCTAGCTGCACATGTAGAAGAGGATGGTTTTGTCATACATCAATGCGAGGAGAGGCCTTTAGTCCAGGAAAGGTTCTATGCCACACTGTAGGGGAATACCAGGGCAGGGAGGCAGGAGTGGGTAGGTAGATGGGAGAGCACCCTCATAGAAGCAGGGGGAAGTAGACAGGAATGGGGTTTCCAGTGGGGAAACTGGGAAAGGGATTACATTTGAAATGTAAATAAAGAAAATATCCAATAAAAATGACTTCCTTTAAGCTTAAAATCTAGTTTTGACTTAACCTTTTTTTTCTCCATCCCCTGTTGAAAACGAAAAAAAAAAATCACCTTCCAAGATATCATTTAAAGCTATCTTTTTCTTCACACCTTGTAATAGTCACCACACTCTGATTCAGGATCTCTTTCCGCATACTCTGTCCCTCATCCAGCTTTTCAGCAAATGAAGGGTCATTTCAATGTATGCTTTTATGTAATGTGTGTGTGTGTGTGTGTGTGTGTATGTGTGTATGTGTGTATGTGTGTGTGCATGTGTGATCACAGCAATAAGATATTGTTATTCTCCATTCTAGACTATATTTTAACAATCTAAATATATCTTACAGTTCCTATATATACTCTTTGTAGAGGAATTTTAATTCAGCAACATAGCTGTTCTGGCAAGGTATCACATTCAAAATCCTTCTAGATTATGTGATTCTGCCAAAGTGCAGACACACCTTGGATTACAGTATGATGTGGTTGGTATACATACCCTTAGTATGCACATTTAATCCCAAACAAGGTAGGTAAGGTTAGTTTGTAGAAGGAAGCAGCCATGTTTGAAAGTTATATCTTGAGGGGCAGACCATGTGATGAATCAGAGAAAGATTTGATAGACTGAGTCAGAGATAGGATATTCCTACCTCTCATGATAACAGCCCAGGAATGAAAGGCTACTTCAAAATAGTACAGAGAGAGAGGGAGAGGATTGAGTTTTATTAGGATAACTTTACTGGAACTGGTTGCAGGTAAAGACAGAATGAGCCAGAGAATGACAAAGAGCCAGAAATTTAGAAAAGATTGCCAGAGTTTGTTTGAGGCCATAGGAAACTATTGCCTGTCTAGCCAACCATTTTTGTGTGCTATTACTAATGTTATAAGGAAAGTCTTTCTGTGCTGTTACTAGGAAACTCATGGCCAGTTGATTGCAGATTCTGTTATACTCTGTACTTTTGGTTCTTGAAAAATCAGTCACAATAGGAATCAGTTAGACCTGCTTTGTATAGTTAACCACAATAAGCCTAGACCTGAGCCAAGTACCCAGCAGCACTCCTTGTACCTATGTACAAGCTTTTATGATTTTGGGTCTGCCTCTGGGATACACTCCGATATAAGAAAAAGATATGCACCAATATAAAAGGCAATCAGAAAAGGACCTCCATTTTGTGTATGGCTTGAGTAAAGTTTCAAGTTCCCAAGACATCCCTGGGAATTACCATCTTACTTGTCAGAAAGGAAAATATACGTGGGTAATTAAATCCTGGTTGTCAATTTAGAACATGAAGCAAAGCAAGTCTCCCTCCACAGTTGAGTACCCCAACCAATTAGAACAGAAATAAATGTACAGCAAAGACATGCTCATAAGGAATTCCCCTATATTTAAATCCTGAATGGTGAAAGAACTTGATACAGAGGTTAATAGATTTCAGGTTTAAAAAGATCTATAGGATTCTAGCTGGGAGTTGTGGTTTAGCTCCTGAGTCTGCACTACATCTCTGATCAATCAGTCTTGGGGTATGTATTAAAACACCCAAGCCTGTTTAACTGAGATGGGTATTTGAGTGATTTTGTGGCAATTCCCACATCCCCAAACCAAGAAGAGCAATTCAGAAGCTGAGAGAGGCCAGTTTGAATTGGTTAGATTAGACAGGATTTTGGGCCAGAACAGCTGAGTTGAACCAGGCAGCCAAAATTTAGAAAGAGCTAGCAAGGGTAAGACTATTCAGCAGTAAGACTTCAAGAAGACAATTACATCTGGTGAATAAGTTATTTTTACAACTCTATGTATCTTTCTAAGTAAGTGATCTCTCTACCTGAAAATCCTTATTTTACCTATTCTTTATCTAGTAGTCTCCTTCACCTGGTCTCATATCCCCCACATATATGCTAGTTCCTAACATCAATAGCAGCAATTCCAACACCACCTTATTTTGTATTATGTATTAGCAGGCCAAACAGTGGATTATAGATGGCTGCTTTAGTTCATTTCTTCCTCTAGCATGGAAACCTTTGTGCACATACAAATACCAATAAAAATCACTACAAACTCCCAACATATATGTATCATATTTACTATGTGTATTATAATGCGATATGTGTTATTACCTATTATATCATATGTGTTATGACAATAATATAGCTGTAGTAAAATAAGAAAAGTGTAACCAGATAGGTGGAACAGGGCTATTATCCTAGCACTCAAAAAGCTGCAACAGGTGAATCTCATTCAAAGTCAGCCTAAGCTACACAGTGCGACCCTATGTCAAATAAAATCCAATAGATAAATAAGTAAACATGCTGAATTTTTAAAAGGAAGAATAAAGCATAAAGAAAGCTATAAGTTATAATGTTATATCTCTTCTCTCAAATTACATTGATTTATACACAACCCTGAGGTGTATGCCTGTACTCTTTTTGGTAATCTAGGGTTTGTTTCACACTGTTGTATTGTCACTAGCCTACAATCATGTCTCCCTATGACCCCCCATCCCTAGAGCACTTCATTGATATTGTGGTACCTCGAAGAAAAACTGCCTATTGGTTCTTTTGTCTTAATTTTATGGCCATCTCATTTGAAATTAACAAAAGTGATTACTTCCTATAACATACCAGAAACTTTTCTTGGCCCTGGAGATACAGTACTGAAAATAGAAATGATGTACTGAACAATACAGAAGATGCCTCTATCCTCGTGAACCTTACATATTGAGGTAGAGAAAGAGAAATGAGATGCTTATATAATGTGGCTGTAAGCAGTTGCTTAAAGATCTAGAGTCAAAGTGAGAAAATAATAGGCTTTCAAATCAAGGAGCCCCAGACTCAGACTGTCACATCACCACATATGAACTTGTGCTATAAAGAAAGAACTTAATGACTCTGACTTTGTTTCCCCTCATTTATAAAGTGAACTTAATACTTTTCACATAGGGTGACTGGGAAGAATTAATAAGGTACTGTGTAAAGGTTCTAGTTTGAATTTCTGACCATGATTTCCAAGAAATAAATTTTTCAAACTTTCCATTGTTAAACCAGCATATATATGTTACAATATGGCTCTATTTAGAGACATTTACAATAGTTCCAGAAATAGGATATGGGAATTCTTCTTCAGTTCACCTTAATTGGAAATATTTGAGGGCAGATTTAAATGCAAGAGGAATATACTTTGAAAAATGTTAAGAAAGTGGTGTTTGGAACTAATTATCTATTTAAAATGAGGAAAAGAATTGTTAACAGTTTAGTTACCTCCATTACCTCCTGATTGTATGGCACAGAGATTGTGCCACCAGAGGAATTGGCATGGAACAAGAGAAGTTGAGCGTGCCCAGGCCCCAGAAATCTCAAAATTTGAGATTAAAATCTCATTCAGAGATCAGCCAGAGTAGGACTAACTCCCTCTCTTTGTCCATTCTTGCCTCAGAGCATGTAACCTGGAGACTCCCACAACCAGGTGTTCACAAGTAGTCAATCAGGAAGCACAACACCTGAAGTTCTTCCCCATGCAAATTGAGCATCTTAGGCTCAGCCAATAGAATGCATTTATGCCCACATCCCATCCCACCTTCCATGGTTGATAAAGCCCCTGTCCACTTGAAATGAAGTCCACAAGTGATCTCACCAAGGATCTTCAGAGACTGGTTGATTTTACTGACCTATAACACTTGGGGGAAGACTCTGTTCCCTTGAAGCACTCCTAATTAAACTTTTGGACTTGCATGTCTGACTTCTGCCTTTCTGAGGAATCTGGGACCCTGGCCACATGCCCTGTGCCTCCAGACAAACATTTTTACTCCTTTTCTAAGACCAAACTAGACTGGAGTTCTGTGGACCCTACTCATCCTAGACAGAGGGGTTCGAAGACCTGGGAGTAAGAGGAGGGACTATGGATCCCAACCCTTGTGGACTTTGCCCTGTCCTCTCTGAGCTGGTGTGCAAGCAGTGTCTAGGCAGCCCAAGAGGAGAGGCAGAACCTGGAATCATCCCTAACTATCCCCGAAGGTAAAAAAAATTGGTAATTTATCATTATTGACTAATCTGTGCTTTTGAGACAGCCTTAAGTAGCACAGCTTAGAACAATAAATAGAATCAAACCTAAGAAAAAAGGAGTGCAGCCAATTTTGACTTTTGTGTTCAATCTCTCTCTCTCTCCTATGTAAA
Organism: Rattus norvegicus; assembly: GCF_021556685.1. Taxonomy (NCBI): domain Eukaryota; kingdom Metazoa; phylum Chordata; class Mammalia; order Rodentia; family Muridae; genus Rattus; species Rattus norvegicus. Next base: position 100,130,983 of record NC_141554.1, read on the forward strand.
TAGCCTTGGCGAAAAACATGTGTTAACCATATGCTTTCCTGTAAGTCTTTCCTAAGAAAGATGAACATAGAAAGAGTGGCAAGCCCCTCGTTGCCAAACTTCCCAAAGAGGTAGATAAAGTTGAAATACAAATAACTAGGAAAGCAAAAGGCTCATCTAAGCAACTAATGGTGACTCAGGTGCATGTGCTATGAGTTTCAATATAGCTTTTGAAAATACACTGATGTTTAATGAAGACTAACAGGAATTATGAATATGCACATTTAGGTTACAGATCACATAAAGAGGCATATGTTGCTTTTTGTTTAAAATCTTGCTTATGCCCAATATTTCAGTAGATTAGTTACATAATTTGGGGGAAATACTTTATTTTCTGATAATTGTAATTGAATGTGGACTGATACATCTAGTACATGCATACAAATGTATTTTGGATGTTTTACAAAATTAGTAGTATAGAAAGCCTCTTGTTCCACTTTCTAATTCTATTTCCAAAAATCTGAGACAAAAAGAAAAAGTCACTACAACATTGAGTTAACTAGGATTTTCTTTTTTTTTAATGATTTGCATAGTTTAAATTTGATCTTCTGAAGACTCATCCGTAAGGGGAAATGATTTAAAAAATCTATAAGTGCCAGTGAACTTGTAGAACTTTTAATATTCATAGGCCTTAACCCTTGTGGCTAATATCATGTTACCCAGGTAGCTATATATTAAACTTCATAAACATTAGACCAGTCTTTTAAAACTCACTCTTCCTAAATCTATCACGAATGATCAAAAGCAGAAAATAGAAATGAGTAACTGGGGGATTTATCTCAGTGGTAGAGCACTTGCCTAGGAAGCGCAAGGCCCTGGGTTCAGTCCCCAGCTCCGAAAAAAAGAACCAAAAAAAAATGAGTAACTGAAAACTGCCTTTTGATACTCCAAGAATAATGACTTACCTGGAAAGTCACATAGTGTTGAAAGAAAATTACTAATCTAGTTCCCAGTTCATTCCCACTACTAGGGTAACAAGGTTCACCTAATGCATGCGGCAACAAATAGCAGGTCTACTTTTAGTTTTATTCATGAATGCAAGAGAATAACCTTAAGTTCAAATATAGCAAAGGAAGACTTTAGTTATGGTGCATAGTTGAAAGGGAGTGAACCTCATGTGCAATCATTTCATTTAAAACATGGGTTGATATATTTTGACCATGCCTCAATAGCATACTTAAAATGAATCATGGCTTTATGTAATAAGAAATGATAAAACAGAAATGTAATTAGCCAGAAATTACAGGGACGAAAAAAGAACACTAGCAATTTTATTTGGAGTCCAGTTATGGAAGTGGCTTTTTGACTCACTATACTTACTAATGTGAAACTTTATTAGTCATTTGAATACAAGTCATTTAAGTATGCCTGCTTAAATATTTGGTATTCCTTAAGTTTATTAACATAAGGCTTTTTCTCTCTAGTGCTCTATTCTAGCCTCTAATTTTTTTTACTAATTAAATTTTTTGACAATTTCATACATGTATATGATGCATTCTGCATTCGGATTACTCTCACATTCACAGATTCACTCTCCTATCCTCTCTTTGATATTCCATCAACCCCTACCTCTCTACAAAATAATTTCTCAGTCATTCATTCATTCTTGTCTTTTGTTTTCTTTTATGACCACTGAGTTTAACCAGCCCATCTGATCATGAATATCAAACTATTTACTGGAGTCTTCTGGGCTCATCAACTAAGTTCAGAACTGAAAGTAATAACTCCCATTTCAATAGCATGAATCATAGCCAGTGGTCCCTTGAGGGTTCATGTGTATTTCCTCTATCCATACCTAACTGTTGACAGGTCATTTCTTGTGCAGGCTCAGAACTGGCAACTACAACTGCAGTGAGTTCATGGTTGCAATATTGTCTCATGCTCACCGGACTGCATTTCCCATCTCTTACTATTACCTTCTAATTCTTCCATGTTTTTTTCTCCCTATCTGTGATAGTCCCTAAACATTAGATGAGTAGAATAGATGTCTTGTTTTGGCCTAGTCCCCAACAGACATTCTTAGCACCATGTGCATCTATAAGACTTTGAATTGACCATCATTCATTACCAAGAATTTCTCTATGTAAGGCTCTAATGTTAACTGACTAGGATAGTCACAATCTTTCCATTCCTAAAATTTCTCACATGTCCAAACCTGACTTATCACTGGCATATTAGTAATAACAATTTTAGCATAATATAAGTATATGTTATGCTTTCTACCCAGTATGAAATTTCAATTTATTCATCCCAACAATACTACATGGTCAAAGCTTATGATATACTTCTATACCAAAGTACTACAGATGGGGTAATTTAAAAGGAAAGAAATGTTATTATAGCTCTAGAGACTAGAAAGTCTAAAGTTGTTGCATATCTGGCATCTGGGAAGAAGGTTTGTGTTTTATCATCTGGTAGGGCAAGAGCATGCACCCATGAGAACAAAGGAAGTACATTATATTCACCAGTTTATCAGGACTCTATCCTGACAATACCTGACATGATAACTGACCCACTCCTTCAACATAAATGCATTTATAAGGCCAGTGTAATTACTTCTTAAAGACCTCAACTTTCAACATGATTATTGCCTTGGGTAATAAGTTTCCAACATATGTTCCTGGAATAGGGCATGGGGGCATAGATATTCAATACTATTTATTATATCACTTTTTCATAAATGAGGATGTTGATGTTGAGAGAAGGGTCGGTCATTTCTTCAAGGTCAAGTAACTATATACAATAGACTCTGAACTACTATTTCTGCTTTATGTTTAAAGCACATCCAAATTCTTCTTCTGCTCTCTCTGAGTGATTATATTCCAAAAATTGGTACCGCAGTCAGTTCTTAATTCTTCTAATTTGATTTGGGTATGTAATTTTCACCCAGATCAAGTTTAAGATTCTCATCAGTACTACACACATTACTACTCCTTCACACTTAGCGTGCTGCTCTATAAGTATATTCCATGTAAACAATAAGTGAAGAATAAATGACTGGACAAGTGCATTCAATGAAGATTCCTACTAGCTGGGATTATGGTAGCATCTCTGCACTATTGACCATACTCAGGGAAAGAAGTTGAGAGAGCTTTGTGCCAGGGCATGTTTTCTTTATTTCTCTTACTTTCTCTGCCCTTCCCTTCCCCCTCATTACTTTATTTCTTTCATTCTTTTTTTCATTCTTCTTTTTTTCTTGAGACATTGCTTAGGATCTTGCATTGTAGCCTATGGCCCAGGCTGGCCTGTAACTCACTATGCAACATTGCGTGGCCTAGAATTCATGGAAATTCTCCTACCTCAGACTCCCAAATTTTAAGATGTGAATCATCATGCCTGGTTGTTATTTCTGACAGAAAATTTACAGCAAGATGTAAGTACAAGGAGAGACCAAATTGAACCAGGGAGCTACTTGACTCCTGCTCCCTCCACACCCACCATTCTCTAACATAGACATGAACTGATTTAAGAGAAGGAATCACGTATTTACCTTGTTCTAGCCTTATTCTTTTAAGTTGCTATAGAAGACTGGAAAATGAATGCTTCAAGAATAATCATTTATAAGGAGAAGCAGAAAAATGATTGTATTTATTTATATTAAGCATATTTTGGAAAGAAAGATGACTATCAAAATATCAGTATTTTAGTAAATATTTGGTGGTAATTAAGAAATTGTAGTGCTGATCTTATTTGTTTTTTAAACATAAAATTTTGTCTAGACAGTCATCAAGATTTAAGACTTTTTTTTACCCCCAAGATGGTTTATGTCATATTCTAAATGACTTAGACCAAAGGAGTGCTTCATGTTTTCTCTAGAGTAAACACTTCCCAGAGGCAGAATGCTATCTTTGACCCAGCCTATTAACAGAGAAAGCTGTGTAAGCTTTTCTATAAACAAGGAAGAGGAGGTTGAAGAAGGGGCAGAGAAACACCAAAGGCATGAATTTTTAATGAACAAATTAGACATTGAGCCCCTTGCAGAAAACCTGCAATTTGGATTGGTTCTGTATTTGTTGTCGACCTTCTCAGCCATAGAGGGAAAAAATTATTAAACAACAAAATCTGAAACACAGAAACTAGAAAAGAGTTTCATCTTCATTAGATTACCTAGAACAGCCATTCTATGATGAAGCTGAAGGTAGGCGGGATAAATAGGAAGACTGCAAAAGTCAAAGAATCACCAAGGTACCTGAGCACATGAAGAGGAAGCAAATGGATGATGTGCAATGAGCTATGAAGCATGCTGTTATTTCATAGATCAAGAAAGGAAAATTACATTGAGAATCAGAATGGACTCTTGCCAAACTTATCTAATCATATGACCAGTTGGCACCCATAGAGAGTATTTTTTAAACTGTAACAGGTCTTTAATAAATAGCCTAGTAATGTCATGAAAGAAGTAACAGTGAATACTGATAATATTCAAAACGTGGTGGTTTTTTTTGGTTTAAAAAGTTATTCTTACTAATAAAACTCTTACTAATGAGATCACTTCAGGCAAGTAGGCTATTATCTATTCCCTTTTTTCATACAGTAAATGAATTGAGACTTCTTTTTTTTAAAAAAAAGTTTTGACTTTTGTTTTTGACTACAGGACAGAATAATTTAGCATAATAGACTCCTGTGATCTATATCTGGCAACTAAACACACAATCTCAGACACTCCTCTTTGAGACAGCTTGATTGTTACATTACAAATTCTGTTTTATTGAAATTTCTGTGTGGTGTAAAAGTTACTCTTTGAGCTGAGAGGATAGCATAGCAGGGAACTGACTGCTGAAAAATGTATTCTGACAGCCACACAGATGTACATGACCCCCCTTCTCCCTCCACACACAAATAAATAGATGTAGAAACTTAAGCTGCCTTTTATATATAACCAAGAAAACCATCTTTAAAGGAAACAGAAAGAAACTGTGGCTACTAAGAAAAAAAAGTCAAGCTTCTGGAACTATACTGAGTTAAGAATGGTCCAAACCACTTGAAACTGATATAAAGACTATTTGGGTCGAGAAAAAGACACATCTAAACATGCTTTCCGATATAAATGTGGAAGAATGAATTTGAGTTCTATATTATGACATAAATTATATTAGTAATCAGATTAAAATCCATCAAACTCCATGTACAGTTTCCTCAGAATGAAGGTAATAATCCATTTGTCCTTATACTTCTAAGATATTTGGCTCTTGAAATTTCCAAGTTCCAATCAGGGGAAGCACTCGCTATCAGATCAAGAAAGTAGAAGTTAAGAACTTAGGGTTCAAAATGAGACAGCTGGTAAGGGAAGCAAACACACCAGAATCAGTAGCAAAAATTCATTGTGAAACGAAATATTCCAACACACATCCAATGCGTATTTGGAATTTTTCTTTATAATAATATTCCATGGGCCCAGATGGTTCGGTGAGATCCCTAAGGACCTATTTTAGATCTCTGGTACCAACAGAGTGGATGCAAAGAACCTATCTCTGTATACTGTCCTCTGACTTCCCCATGTGATATGATACATGCACAAAGAAGTAGCATTTAAATTATATATGCAATGCAAATATGAAATCAATAATATCCCATACATATCCTTTCAACATTACAATTTGAGAAATACTGATTTGGGTATTTATTGTGTTTTTTTTTCCCTTGAGGTGTGCACTTGATTCTCTAAGAAATTTTTCTAGCATCTCTGTGTGGAATGTTGTTACTGTGTCTAATTTGTTCATTGTCCTAGTCTTTTTTTTTCTTTCCATCTTTATTAAGTTGAGTATTTCTTATTTACGTTTCAATTGTTATTCTGCTTCTGGCTTTCCGGGCCAACATCCCCTTAACCCCTCCCGGTCCCCTTCTATATGGGCTTCCCCTTCCCATCCTCCCCACATTACTGCCCTCCCCGCAACAATCACGTTCACTGGGGGTTCAGTCTTGGCAGGACCAAGGGCTTCCCCTTCCACTGGTGCTCTTACTAGGCTATTCATTGCTACCTATGAGGTTAGAGTCCAGGGTCAGTCCATGTATAGTCTTTAGGTAGTAGCTTAGTCCCTGGAAGCCCTGGTTGGTTGGCATTGTTATTCATATGGGGTCTCAAGCCCCTTCAAGCTCTTTTAGTCATTTCTCTGATTCCTTCAACGGGGGTCCCGTTCTCAGTTCAGTGGTTTAATGATGGCATTCGCCTCTGTATTTGCTGTATTCTGGCTGTGTCTCTCAGGAGAGATCTACATCCGATTCCTGTTAGCCTGTACTTCTTTGTTCATCCATCTTGTCTAATTGGATGGCTGTATATGTATGGGCCACATGTGGGACAGGTTCTGAATGGGTGTTCCTTCTGCCTCTGTTTTAAACTTTGCCTCCCTATTCCCTCCCAAAGGTATTCTTGTTCCCCTTTAAAAGAAGGAGTGAAGCATTCGCATTTTGGTCATCCTTCTTGAGTTTCATGTGTTTTGTGCATCTAGGGTAATTCGAGCATTTGTCCTAGTCTTAATAATATTGAGAAACAAACTTTTATGGAATGCAAATAGGCTTAATCTCTGGAAATGAGCTTTGAGTTCTCTGCAAATCCAAGTCTCTATTATTATACCCACATGGATTTACATAAAGGACAGGCTAAGATTTTTTTTGGAAATGTCAGTCAAAAAGATTTTCTGAGACATAAAGAATATAAGACAATGATATGATTTGGGGTTCAGTTGTCATAAAATTATCTATATTTATCAGCTACAGTCTGGTATGTTATTAAATGTAGGCCTTCTACAAGGCAGACCATATCTAATGGAAAAAGAACATGAGAATTTTTAAAACAATTTGATGACTATAACCAACAGTGAGAAAGTGAAATTTAATGTTTAGAATATGAGATTCTCTTTATATATATATATATATATATATATATATATATATTATTAACTTGAGTATTTCTTATATACATTTCAAGTGTTATTCCCTTTCCCGGTATCCGGGCAAACATCCCCCTCCCCCCTCCCCTTCGTTATGGGTGTTTCCCTCCAAACCCTCCCCCCATTGCCGCCCTCCCCCCACCAGTCTAGTTCACTGGGGGTTCAGTCTTAGCAGGACCCAGGGCTTCCCCTTCCACTGGTGCTCTTACTAGGATATGCATTGCTACCTATGAGGTCAGAGTCCAGGGTCAGTCCATGTATAGTCTTTGGGTAGGAGCTTAGTCCCTGGAAGCTCTGGTTGCTTGGCATTGTTGTACATATGGAGTCAGAATATGAGATTCTCTTAGTGAATAACTTTTATATGCTCACACAAAATCATTTAATAATTTAATAGTTTTTGTGATCATGTAATAAAATTAAATAAATTAAAATGCCCTACTATGCCCATGAATTAGACATGATAGTCAATTGAAGAAATCCCACAAAATAGTGATTTATAAAAAATGCCAAAACTTTCTATGTCTTCCTAATCAACGTAATTATCAGAGTGTCTTTTAAACCCCACATAGGCAATTTCTATTAATTATACCACTGCCAACTGCTGAGAGCAAAACTCATCCACTGTACATTCCATACTGGCTAATCCTTGCCAGCAGGTCACCTATGCCTCCCAAGATTTCTTTTAAACACAATTAATGATGACAATGATTGTGGTGATGATAATAATAATAATTTTAACACTTAATCAACACATTCTATAGCTGGAAAATTAAATAGGACTCAAAGACTGTCATTTCTTTGACAGTGAAAATATAGGGTACCATATTCCAAAGGTCCAATTACATTTCCTTGCTATTTGAATTTTTTTTTAGAAACTGGGTCCTAAAAAATCTTTTAAAACAACTAAAGGTTTATGTATTTATTAATTCATTTTATGTGTCGGAAGGTTTGCCTGAGTGTATATATGTACACCACGTGCATGTGAATGCCCTTTGAGGCCACAAGAGGGTGTTAGATGCCCTAGAATTGGAGTCTAGATGGCAGTCAGTGAGTGACTGAGTGGGTGCTGTTGAGCCATTTTACAAGTCTCAAACTCAAAATCCCTTTAATGAGTAGCCGTGTGACAGCTATGGAATTATTACAAAATTCCATCTTCTATAAATTAAGATGTTGCTATTTCATACAACTTACACTAAAACAATTCCAAAAGATATGCATGCAGCAGGAACCCAGTCACATAGTTCTCTATGTAGTTTTGCAAAGTACAGTCCTTTCTATATTAAATAAAAAATATTTTCTCCAAAGTAAATATGCTAGTTACTAAAACTGCCTATATAATATGTGTACCTGTATTGACTTCAAGAGTGAATAATCTTCAATTCATGAATCCAATGAATTTTCTTTTTTTTTTTTTTCCGGAGCTAAGGACTGAACCCAAGACCTTGTGCTTGCTAGGCAAATGCTCTACCACTGAACTAAATCCCCAACCCCTACATTTTCTGAAATTGCAAATATATGACTCACAGACTGAATCAAATTATATATAAGAAAATAAATGTAAGACAAAAGATTTAAAAAAGATAAAATTTAAGGACATCTAGTATTTTTCATACACTTATTGTTCCATGTTCTTCCTCCAATATGTTAAATGCCCACTTGTTTTACCACTTAAAAATGTTATTTGCTAGTAAAGCTTTAGATTTACTTTATCTCATCCTCATTTCTTTGCAAAAGTAAAATTAAGGGACTTGATGCTTTATTTTGTGATGCTTTTTATTAATCTGTAGTTATACCAAGCCTTAGGTGTGTTCCTGTTGTTATGATAAAACACCCTGAAAAAAAAAAAAAACACCTCAAGGGGAAAAGAGTTTATTTGACTCACAACTCCAGCAGTGCTTCGTCCATCACTGCAGTGAAGTCAAGTGAGCAGAAACTTAAAGCAGCTAATCACATAACATAGTCAAACACAGAGCACAATGGATTAACCCACATGTAGTAGTATTCAGCTCACCTCCATTCTTACACAGTTACAAATCCCCTGTCTATGAAACGATACCATCCACAATGGGTCTGTCTTCCCACCACAATTCATGTAATCAAGATTATCTCCACAGACTCCCTCATCAGCCAACATAATCTACATAATACCTCTTTCAGACTCCCTTTTCAAGTTATTCTACATTGTGTCATGTTAACAATTTAAAAAGCTGTCACACAGAACAATCATTAATGAATGACTCTAAGATAGTACACCTTGGAAACAACAGAGTGATGAAAAGGATTGCCAATCCCATGTAAATGTTTCTCATGCACAGTCACCCAAATAGAAAGCCATTTCTTATGATTATAATATTCATTATAACTCATTTTTAATTGTGTAGGTCCTAAAGAAAGTTATTTTCTGAAGCCTCAGAGGGCAAGTTCATTGCAAAAGGAGGTCTTGCTAAAATCAGTGAAAGATGTTGTACTATCTTTATCTTCTATGTATTTCAAGATGGCCTTAACCTCATAAAGATCCTGCTTCTGCCTCCCAAGTGCTGGGATTATATGTGTGAGCTACAACACCCAGCTAGCTATCCCTATCATTCTAAAATAGAGTTTTAAAACCATGTTAGTCTGTTAGGACTGCCATGGTAGAATGGCACAGACCTAAACAATGAAAATTTCTTTCTTAGCATACATACACACACACACACACACACACACACACACACACACACACACGCACGCACGCACACACAGAGAGAGAGAGAGAGACAGAGAGACAGAGATAGAGACAGAGAGACAGAGAGAGACAGAGACAGAGACACAAGGAAAGAAAAGAAAAAGAAGAAACGTTTTTTTTTTAAATCCCAATTCTTGAGTTTCAACTCTAACAGTTTTGAAATTTGCCAAAGGCTTGGAAAATTCTATTTAGCCTCATAGCATAACAACAAGGTAGTTCTTTAGTTTCATTTTTATGAATGGCATTGATTTCCTTTATAAGAGTGGAGCTTTCATGACCTAACCACCTCCCAAGAGTCCTACATCCTAATACTATCATCTTTGTAATTAGATGTCAATGTATGAACTGGGAAAGATGGGGACAAAAGCATTCAATCTATAATAATTGCATTGCTTGCCTCCACTGATGTTTTCATCTTTATTGAAGGAAAGAGATAAAAGACACAGGTAAGTAACACCTTAAGTGAAATGCAACTTTAAAGTTGAACAAAATAAACACTTAATAAAGTGGAAACTTAAGGGTTCTTTGGAAAGTTGGTTGGATGGTGTTTTGCTGGGGCAAACATATGGAATGTTTTCCTGAAGTGGACTTTGGTGAAAGGCTAAGGTGGAATCTCGTAGGAATGTTTAGCTGAAGCAGACATAAAAGAAAGAATGTTCTGCTAAAGCAAGCACATGAAAGGATACATGATGAAGGATTCTTTGCTAACAACATGCATGTATTGGTCCACCTTATATTGAGTAGTTGAGCTGCATTTGTCAGGATTTCACAGAGAGAAGAGCACCAAAAAATTTCTGGTGGTATGCTGTGGTTTCTTGCCACATCTACACGCACAGGGTGATTAGCAGAGTGATGTCAGCTGAGACAGGTGCATGTACTGAGAGGCAAGACCCATGGAAGACATATGATGTTTGAAGGGTACAAATAAGACTTACCAGGCAGGGACAAAGGCCCAAGCGAGCCTTGCTTATAAAGTTAGCTTATGCAATGCTTGTGGGTTTCCTGTCTTCACGAACTATCACTTCACTGAGAGAATCACAGTGAGGAACTCCTGGCATCCCTCCTTGTCCCTCCTGCTGTCTCAAACCAAGGCTGGGGTCTGGCTATCTCTTCTAGTTACCGCCACCACTGTTGATTCATGTTTGCTACTCTGACTCTGTCAAGTGTTTGCAAGTGGATCGAGCTGCTGCTGCTGACCTGTGAACTGAATTGCTGATTTCCAGACAACACAGGCAGGGGTTGCTACAAAGAACCTTTCTAAACAGGTCCACTTCCCCGTATCCTTTCTTTCTCCCTACATATGGTGGGCGGTGGGCTAGCAGGGAGGTTAAAGCATTGAAAACCATCAATAAATATTGGATTTGGAAAAAAAATTAAAGTTACAACTCAATCTCAATATTCTCCCCCTATGAAAAAGTTCCAGGACACTTACACTGTCAGCTAGTAGCCTGGTGTTTGTCAAGCCTATTTAAGTACCCTAATTCTTTTACTTTGTCTGCTTATACATTCACATTACAATTATTTCCATAGAAAAATACATGTTATTTTATTGAGAAAATACTTTTTTTCAAATTGCTTTCAAAGTAAAGGATGAACATGCTTACACATACCTATAATGTCACCTCTTGAAAGTGGGAGACTGAAGGAGGAAGGTTTCTTTAAAGTTCAGTGCCAACCTTTTCTGCATGGTGAGCTCCAGATCAGACAGGGTTACAAAGTGAAACCGTGTCTCAAAAGCAAAGCAAAACTAAACAAAAAAAACAAAAAATTGGAACCCTAGCCTGATGCCACAGGGTCCAGGTGTGGCTACACACCATGAATGAGGCATAGCACTCCTGAGAAAACTCTAGTCAACCAGAGTCCCCAGGTACCACTAAGATAAGCCAGTAAATGGTGAAGACATGGAAGAAACGGAGAAGCATATTATATAGGATAACTAGAATATTCTCAGTCATTAAGATGAAATCAAGAGACAATCCCTGACTAGTATTATGGAGAAGACACCCAGAGGTTCCAGGTACCACTAAGATGAGTAAGTGAATAGTGGAAAGATAAATAAAGAAAGGCAGAACTAGAGTCTCAAGGGGAGAAAAGAACAACCTGAGATGAGTAGCCCGCTATGCCCACTAAGGCCATCATGTGGTCCTAGCCTATGCTGCCACCAAGGACCATATCTGGCTCCTTGGCCCTACAAAACAGGGGCTATGATACCAACAAAAGCTACATGGACATCCCTTGTCTGGGCTGCCTACTGGAGCCATATTGATGTCTGAGGGCTATGCAGACCTTGCCCACCCCCCCCCCACCTTGGCACTGTGGGTTAGCTGATTCCAATGGCAGGAGAGCAGAAGAGCTGGCCCTGCACCTTGCCAGCTGCAACACTGGGAGATTGGGTCTCTCACCTCTCCCAGAAGGCACAGTGGAACAGGCCCTGTTTGGGTGGGCAGTGTTGAATAGAAATGGCCCATATAGATACATGTATTTGAATACTTGGCCACAGGGAGTGGCACTATTATGGGATGTGGCCTTGTTGGAATGGGTGTAGCCTTATTGGAGGAAGTATGTCACCACATCACTATGAAGAAGGGCTTTGATTGAGGTCCCCTATGCTCAAGCTACATGTAGTGTGGGGCACAATCTTCTTTTGCTGCATTCAGATCAAGATGTAGTGCTCTCAGCTCCTTCTCTCATACTGTCTGCCTGCTTTACCACCATGATGATAATAAACTCAACTGTAAGTTAGCCCCAATTAAATGCTTTTCTTTATAAGAGTTGCCATGGTCACAGTGTCTCTTCAGGGCACCAAAACCTTAACTAAGACAAAGGATGGTGGGTGAGCCAGCCCCAGGGAGTGGGCATAGGAGAGATGGCACTGCTACGTGTATGTCCTGTGGTGGCACAGGCAAGGGAAAGATACACTGACTTACCTTTTGCTACCTATGGTAGACAGAAGAACTGGTCCTGACACCATGAGAGCAGGAGGGCTGACCCTATCCCTCACCACTTCACTACTCAAGTTCACATTGCTTGAACAGCTGGCCCTGTTGGCATAGGCACATGTGAGCTGTAGCAGAAGAGATGGATTTGTCCCTTGCCAGTTGTGACATTAGGTAAGCTACTTGGAGCATTGCTAAAGAACTCACCCTAGTGGTGTGGAATGGGTGCAGGGGAGGTGGTTGGCTGACCTGCTTAGCTACCCAGGTCCAGATACAGGGCTTTGAGTTGGCCCACACCAACATCTACCCCATGTATGAACTGCTGGAACATGTGAAGGGACAGGTCATACAGATCTAAAGCTGCAGGCTCTACATGCCCAGGGCAACAATAGGATATTCAAGAGGAGACCCAGTGAGGATCCAGTATTAATAGAGTAGCAGAAGCCATCATCCTTAAACCAGATGAATGACCCATTGCAACGAACATTTGCAAGTAAAGAAGTGGGGCCAAATACTGCTACACACTTCAGCTTCCACGTGGAATTTTTTCTTTCCTTTGGAGGAAGGTTGTAAAGGGTGGAAGGTAGCTACAAAGGGATAGGAAATTAGTAAGATTACAGCACATGATGTGAAATTCACAAAGAATCAACCACAAGTTAAATGAAAGAAATTCCTGGGATCTCTACAAGCTATTTATGACATGACCTTATTTATTTATGAGGTAATTCAATCAATGGGTATAACTGGTCAAAAATGGCACTGATAATTTCAAAGAAAATATAAAGTATTCCATTGGACTACAAGAAATGGAAAAAATTACATGTTTATAAAATTTTAAAAATCAATACACACTTTCTTTTGGGAAAAATGCATGTTCAGGCCCCTTATGACTGTTGAGTAACAATTCCCTACATGGAGAAAGGGCGGCTCCCTTGGATCAACCAAAGATTCAGCCATACACTGTAAGAACAGAAATCTAGGTCACAATTTTTGTCCTTGTCTACTGTCATGGTGAACCTTTTATTTTTCATTGTCAGGAGATCTCTAAAGACTGGAGTCATAATTTATTATTTAAAAAGCACTCCAAAAGACTGAATTTCATAAAACAACATATAATATTAAGACAATTTAATTACATTGCTGCTTTTCTTAACTCCAACTGTAATTCAATAAATGATTTGAGATTCTAGCCATCTAAATATATTTGTTGTTTTGATTTAACATGCAAAGGAACCAGTGCTATATAAACTTGTTTGCACGATTTTTGCCTCAGAAATCTACTTTTATGTTCTTCAGTGATCTGTTCAATAATCTCTGCTTCAAATGAGATCTCACAACTTGAGTATATGAAAAAATAAAATAAATTAGTTTGTCTTTTAAATTATTTCAGTCTTTGAAGTGGTTGCTAGTCGCTCCTTTTACTCTTCATATTGAATTATAACTTCACATATATTCAATGATTCTATGTTTCAAGTGTTTCTTTTATGGAACACTGAGTCTACAGTCAGTTAAACAGACTTCAAATTAATGCTTGCCAACTAACTCTAGGACTGGAGTTTAAGTTTCTTCATTCTGTATTACTTTATGGATATGACAATCATAATCAGTTTCTGCACACAAAGTGTAGGCAATTTAGAGATCTAAAATTAGTATGATAAAATTATTTAAATGAGTACTGCATAAGAAAAAGATTAATCAGGTCACAAAAATGGCTGAAGTGTCCCAAATCAGAGGTTTTATTCATTTCCTACCTGGCTGGCAGGCTGAAAAAAGGTAGTACATATTATATATTATACATATATATTATGCATGTATGTGTGTGGATGTACAATATCCTAAAAATCCATTTTAAAATTTGAATATTTTTTACTATTTCTAATATTCTTTTTTGTTGGGTATTTTATTATTTAAATTTCAAATGTTTTCCCCTTATCCCAGGTTCCCATCCAAAAAACCCCTATCCCATTCCCCCTCCCCCTCCTTCCACGAGGGTGTTCATCTTCCTACCTACCCATCTCTTTATGCCTCCCCACCATGGCATACCCCTACATTGGGGAGTCAAGCCTTGGCAGAACCAAGGGCTTCTCATCCCATTGATGCCCAACAAGGCCATCCTCTGCTACATATGTAGTTTGAGCAATGGGTCTGTCCATGTATATATACTCTTTGGATGGTGGTTTAGTCCCTGGGAGCTCTAGTTGGTTGGTATGGCTCTTAATTGTTCTTCAAACCTTTCTCTAGCTCCTCCATTCGGGACTCCATTCTCAGTTCAATGTTTGGCTTCAAGCATCCGCCTCTGTATTTGTCATGCTCTGACAGAGCATCTCAGGAGACAGCTATATCAAGTTCTTGTCAGCTTGCACTTCTTGGCATCAGCAATAATGTCTGGGTTTGGTGGCTATACGAGGACTGGATCCCCAGGTGGTACAGTCTCTGGATGACCTTTCATTCGATCTCTGCTCCACACTTTGTCTCCATATCTGCTCCTGTGAATATTTTTGTTCCCCCTCCTAAGAAGGACTGAAGAATCCGCACTTTGATCATCCTTCTTCTTGAGCTTCATATGGTCTGTGGACTGTATCTTGGGTAATCCGAGCTTTTGGGCTAATATCCACTTATCAGTGACTCCATACCATGTGCATTTTTTCGTGTTTGGGTTACCTCACTCAGGAGGATATTGGAGAGATGGTTCAGCAGTTGAATATTTTTTTATGGTTCAGGTTTAAAAATTTCTTTTAAATGCATAGTTTATGTATTTACATTTCAAATGTTATCCCCTTCCACATCTCCCATAACACCTCTCCCCTCCCCCTACTACTAGGAGGATACTTCCACTCCCATCCACCCACACCCAGCTCATCACCCTGGCATTCCCCTACACTGGGGAAAAGAGCTGTCACAGGACCAAGGGCTTCTCCTCCTATTGATTCCAGACAATGCCATTCTCTGTTACATATGCAGCTGGAGCCAAGAGCCTCTCCACGTTGGCTAGTGGTTTAGTGGTTTAGTCCCTGGGAACTCTGGGGGGGTTATGTTGTTTGACATTGTTGTTCTTCCTATGGGGTTGCAAGCCCCTTCAGCTTCCTCAGTCCTTTCTCTAACTCCTCCATTGGGCATCCTGTGCTCAGTCTGATGGTTATCTGTAAGCATCATAATCTGTATCAGTAAAAATTTGGCAGAGCCTCTCTGGAGATATCCATATCAGGTTCCTGTCTGGAAGCACTTCTTGGCATCAGAAATAGTGACTGGGTTTGGTGGCTGCGTATGGGGTGGATCCCCAGGTTGGGTAATCTCTGGATGACCTTTTCTTCAAGCCCTACTCCACTCTGTTCCTGTATTTCCTCTCATGAGAATTTTTTCTCCTTTCTAAGAAGGAATGAAGCATCCACATTTTTGTCTTCCTTCATTTTCAGATTCACATGATCTGAGAATTTGTTTTCTTAGGTATTTCAAGATTTTGGGCTAATATCCACTTATCAGTGAGTGCATACCAAGTGTTCTTTTATGATTGGATTATCTCACTCAGGATGATATTTTCTAGATCTATACATTTGCCTAAGAGTATCATGAAGTCATTGGTTTTTTTTGTTTGTTTTTTCTTTGTTTTTGGGGGGTTTGTTTGTTTGTTTGTTTTTATTAACTTGAGTGTTTCTTATTTACATTTTGAGTGTTATTCCCTTTCCCGGTTTCCGGGCAAACATCCCCCTAATCCCTCCCCCTCCCCTTCGTTATGGGTGTTTCCCTCCCCATCCTCCCCCCATTGCCACCCTCCCCCCAACAATCACGTTCACTGGGGGTTCAGCAGTCATTGTTTTTTAATAGCTGAGTAGTACACCATTGTGTAAATGTACCATATTTTCTGTAGCCATTTCTCTGTTCAAGGACATCTAAGTTTTTTCCAGCTTCTGGCTATTATAAATAAGACTGCTAGGAACATAGTGGAGCATGTGTCCTTGTTATATGTTGGAACATCTCTTGGGTATATGCCCAGGAGTAGTATAGCTGGGTACTCAGGTAGCCCTATGTCCAGTTTTCTGAGGAACCACCAGATTGATCAACAGAATGGTTGTAGCAGTCTGCAATCCCACCAATAATGGAGTAGTGTTCCTTTCTCCACATCTTCACCAGCATCTGCTGTCACTTGAGTTTTTGATCTTAGTCATTCTGAAGGGCCTGAGGTAAAATCTTTGGGTTGTTTTTATTTGCAAAATTTAAATATTTTTGTTTATTTTTAATTGAAAAACCTGCATGGATCTGGCATCCACTCTGAAATTTAAGCAATTCTATTTACTGTTTTAATTGGAAAAATTAAAAGCAAATATAGTCTATATATAGTTGAAGAAAAATCAGTATTATTACACAATAAGAATATTTCAGTCTCCATTTCTGTCCAGAGCTGGGGCTGTCATACAGCTCTTGAACCCAAAGCCTGCCTGCAGAGAACTGGTCTGCCAGGAGCGCTTTCTACCCTAAGCCAACAGCCCACAGCCAACAGCCCACAGCCCACAGCCCACAGGTAGGACTCCACTTTCTCTCAATGGAAAATCCAAAGAGAGTCCCGCAGGAAGTGCAAAGGGCTTGGGAACCTCAGGGCTGCCTGTGACTGGACCCTCCTGTCTCCATCTGCACCCAGAGCTGGAACTGTCCCACAGCCCTTGAACACAAAACATGTCCACAGAGAGCTGTTCTGCCAGGCATACTCTCGCTCCTAAGATCCCAGGTTCACAGGCCCACAGGAGGGACAAGCTGCACTCAGAGACAGCAAGACCAACTAATATCAGAGGTAAAGAGATGAGATGACAAGAGGCAAGCACAAGAACCTAAGCAAAAGAAACTAAGGCTACTTGGCATCAGCGGATCCCAGTTCTCCCACCATAGCAAATACTGAATATCCCAACACACCTGAAAAGCAAGATTTGGATTTAAAAACCACACCTCATGATGATGATAGAGGACTCTAATAAGTATATAATAACTCCGTTAAAGAAATACAGGACAATACAAATAAACAAGTAGAAGCACTTAAATAGGAAATACAAAAATCCTTTAAAGAATTACATAAAAACATAAGGAAACAGGTATAAAGGGATTGAACAAAATCATCCAGTATCTAAAAATAAAAATAGAAACAATAAAAAACATCACAAAGGGAGACAACACTGGAGATAGAAAACCTAGGAAAGAGATTAGGAGCCATAGACTAAGGCATCACCAACAGAATACAAGAGATATGAAGAGAGAATCTCAAGGGCAGAAGATACCATAGAAAACATTGACACAACAGTCAAAGAAAATGCAAAATGCAAAAAACTCCTAACCCAAATCACCCAGGAAATCAACGACTCAATGAGAAGATCAAACCTAAGAATAAAAGGTATAAAAGAGAAAAATTTCCAACTTAAAGTGCCCATAAATATCTTCAACAAAATTATAGAAAAAAAACGTCCCTAACCTAAAGAAAGAGATGCCTATAAACATACAAGAAGTATACAGAATTCCAAACAGATTAAATGAGAAGAGAAATTACTCCATTCCACTAATAGTAAAAACACCAAATACACAAAACAAAGAAAGAATATTAAAAGCAGTAAGCGAAAAAGGTCAACTAACCAATCATGACAGACCTATCAGAATTACACTAGACTTCTCAACACAGATTATCAAAGATAGAAGATCCTAGATAGATGTTATACAGACACTAAGAGAACACAAATGCCAGCCCAGGCTACTATATCCACCAAAACACTCAATTAGCATAGGTGGAGAAACCAAGACATTCCATGACAAAACCAAATTTATACAATATCTTTCCACAAATCTATCTCTACAAAGGCAAGTAAATGAAATACTCATACACAACTATACCCTAGAAAAAGCAAGAAAGTAATCTTCCTGCAAAAACCCAACAGAAGATATCCACACAAACATAATTCCACCTCTAACAACAAAAGTAAAAGGAAACAATCAATATTACATAATATCGCTTAACATCCACACATTCAATTCTATAATAAAAAGACATAGACTAACAGACTGGATACATAAAGAGGACCGAGCAATTTGATGCATACCAGAAACACACTTCAGTGACAAAGACAGACACTACCTCAGAGTAACCAAAAGTTATCAAAAAAAAGATAAGGAAAGACACTTCATACTCATCAAAGGAAAAATCTACCAAGATGAACTCTCAATTCTGAACATCTATGCACCAAATGCAAGGGCACCCACATTTATAAAAGAAACTTTACTGAAGTTCAAAGCATATATTACATCACACACAATAATAGTAGGAGACTTCAACACACCACTCCCACCAATGGACAGATCATGGAAACTAATTAAACAGAGACACAGTGAAATTAGCAGAAGTTATGCACCAAATGGATATAACAGACATCTATATATTTCATCCTAAAACAAAAGAATATACCTTCTTCTCAGCACCGTATAGTACTTTCTCAAAAATTGACCATATAATTGGTCACAAAACAGGCATCAACAGATAGAAGAAAATTGAAATAATTCAACTCACCCTATCAGATCACCACAGAGGAAAGCTGGTCCTCAATTACAACAAAAACAACAGAAAGCCCTTAACATGGAGCTGAACAATGCTCTACTCAATGACAACTTGGATAATGAAGAAATAAAGAATTTAAAGACCTTTAGAATTTAATGAAAATGAAGGCACAACATACCGAAAATTATGGGATACAATGAAGCAATGCAAAGAGGAAAACTCATACCTCTGAGTGGCTGCAAAAAGAAATTGGAGAGAACATACAGTAACAGCTTGACAGCACACCTGGAAGTTCTAGAAGAAAAAGAAGCAAATTCACCCAGGAGAAGTACACAGTAGGAAATAATCAAACTCAGAACTGAAATCAACCAAGTAGAAACAAAAAGGACTATACAAAGAATCAATAAAACCTGGAGCTGGTTCTTTGAGAAAATTAACAAGGTAGATAAACCCTTGGCCAGACTAATTAGAGATAGTATTAAAATTAACAAAATCAGAAATGAAAAGGAGACATAACAAAAAAAAAAACTGAGGAAATTCAAAAAAGTATCAGATCCTACTATAAAAGTCTATACTCAACATAACTGGAAAATCTGGAGCGAATGGACAGTTTTCTAGACAGATACCAGGCACAAAAGTTAAATCAGGATCAGATAAACCATCTAAACAGTCCCATAACCCCTAAAGAAATAGAAGCGGAGGGCCCAGGAGCGGCAGGACCCCTGCCTGAGACACCGCCGGAACCTGAAGGAAACAGACCGAATAAACAGTTCTCTGCACCCAAATCCCGTGGGAGGGAGAGCTAAACCTTCAGAGAGGCAGACAAGCCTGGGAAACCAGAAGAGACTGCTCTCTGCACACACATCTCGGACGCCAGAGGAAAAAGCCAAAGACCATCTAGAACCCTGGTGCACTGAAGCTCCCGAAAGGGGCGGCACAGGTCATCCTGGTTGCTGCTGCTGCAGAGAGCCCGTGGGCAGCACCCCACGACCGAAATTGAGCCTCGGGACCACAGGTAAGACCAAATTTTCTGCTGCAAGAAAGCTGCCTGGTGAACTCAAGACACAGGCCCACAGGAACAGCTGAAGACCTATAGAGAGGAAAAACTACATGCCCGAAAGCAGAACACTCTGTCCCCATAACTGACTGAAAGAGAGGAAAACAGGTCTACAGCACTCCTGACACACAGGCTTATAGGACAGTCTAGCCACTGTCAGAAATAGCAGAACAAAGTAACATTAGAGATAATCTGATGGCGAGAGACAAGCGCAGGAACCCAAGCAACAGAAACCAAGACTACATGGCACCATAGGAGCCCAATTCTCCCATCAAAACAAACATGGAATATCCAAACACACCAGAAAAGCAAGATCTAGTTTCAAAATCATATTTGATCATGATGCTGGAGGACTTCAAGAAAGACGTGAAGAACTCCCTTAGAGAACAAGTAGAAGCTTACAGAGAGGAATCGCAAAAATGCCTGAAAGAATTCCAGGAAAACATAAATAAACAAGTAGAAGCCCATAGAGAGGAGACACAAAAATCCCTGAAAGAATTCCAGGAAAACACAATCAAACAGTTGAAGGAATTAAAAATGGAATTAGAAGCAATCAAGAAAGAACACATGGAAACAACCCTGGATATAGAAAACCAAAAGAAGAGACAAGGAGCTGTAGATACAAGCTTCACCAACAGAATACAAGAGATGGAAGAGAGAATCTCAGGAGCAGAAGATTCCATAGAAATCATTGACTCAACTGTCAAAGATAATGTAAAGCGGAAAAAGCTACTGGTCCAAAACATACAGGAAATCCAGGACTCAATGAGAAGATCAAACCTAAGGATAATAGGTATAGAAGAGAGTGAAGACTCCCAGCTCAAAGGACCAGTAAATATCTTCAACAAAATCATAGAAGAAAACTTCCCTAACCTAAAAAAAAGAGATACCCATAGACATACAAGAAGACTACAGAACTCCAAATAGATTGGACCAGAAAAGAAACACCTCCCGTCACATAATTGTCAAAACACCAAACGCACAAAATAAATAAAGAATATTAAAAGCAGTAAGGGAAAAAGGTCAAGTAACATATAAAGGTAGACCTATCAGAATCACACCAGACTTCTCGCCAGAAACTATGAAGGCCAGAAGATCCTGGACTGATGTCATACAGACCCTAAGAGAACACAAATGCCAGCCCAGGTTACAGTATACAGCAAAACTCTCAATTAACATAGATGGAGAAACCAAGATATTCCATGACAAAACCAAATTTACACAATATCTTTCTACAAATCCAGCACTACAACGGATAATAAATGGTAAAGCCCAACATAAGGAGGCAAGCTATACCCTAGAAGAAGCAAGAAACTAATCGTCTTGGCAACAAAACAAAGAGAATGAAAGCACACAAACATAACCTCACTTCCAAATATGAATAAAACGGGAAGCAATAATCACTATTCCTTAATATCTCTCAATATCAATGGCCTCAACTCCCCAATAAAAAGACATAGATTAACAAACAGGATACGCAACGAGGACCCTGCATTCTGCTGCCTACAGGAAACACACCTCAGAGACAAAGACAGACACTACCTCAGAGTAAAAGGCTGGAAAACAACTTTCCAAGCAAATGGTCAGAAGAAGCAAGCTGGAGTAGCCATTGTATTATCAAATAAAATCAATTTTCAACTAAAAGTCATCAAAAAAGATAAGGAAGGACACTTCATATTCATCAAAGGAAAAATCCACCAAGATGAACTCTCAATCCTAAATATCTATGCCCCAAATACAAGGGCACCTACATATGTAAAAGAAACCTTACTAAAGCTCAAAACACACATTGCACCTCACACAATAATAGTGGGAGATTTCAACACCCCACTCTCATCAATGGACAGATCATGGAAACAGAAATTAAACAGAGATGTAGACAGACTAACAGAAGTCATGAGCCAAATGGACTTAACGGATATTTATAGAACATTCTACCCTAAAGCAAAAGGATATACCTTCTTCTCAGCTCCTCATGTTACTTTCTCCAAAATTGACCATATAATTGGTCAAAAAACGGGCCTCAACAGGTACAGAAAGATAGAAATAATCCCATGCGTGCTATCGGACCACCACGGCCTAAAACTGGTCTTCAATAACAATAAGGGAAGAATGCCCACATATACGTGGAAATTGATCAATGCTCTACTCAATGATAACCTGGTCAAGGAAGAAATAAAGAAAGAAATTAAAAACTTTTTAGAATTTAATGAAAATGAAGGTACAACATACCCAAACTTATGGGACACAATGAAAGCTGTGCTAAGAGGAAAAATCATAGTGCTGAGTGCCTGCAGAAAGAAACAGGAAAGAGCATATGTCAGCAGCTTGACAGCACACCTAAAAGCTCTAGAACAAAAAGAAGCAAATACACCCAGGAGGAGTAGAAGGCAGGAAATAATCAAACTAAGAGCTGAAATCAACCAAGTAGAAACAAAAAGGACCATAGAAAGAATCAACAGAATCAAAAGTTGGTTTTTTGAGAAAATCAACAAGATAGATAAACCCTTAGCCAGACTAACGAGAGGACACAGAGAGTGCGTCCAAATTAACAAAATCAGAAATGAAAAGGGAGACATAACTACAGATTCAGAGGAAATTCAAAAAAATCATCAGATCTTACTATAAAAGCCTATATTCAAAAAAACTTGAAAATCTACAGGAAATGGACAATTTCCTAGACAGATACCAGGTATCGAAGTTAAATCAGGAACAGATAAACCAGTTAAACAACCCCATAACTCCTAAGGAAATAGAAGCAGTCATTAAAGGTCTCCCAACCAAAAAGAGCCCAGGTCCAGACGGGTTTAGTGCAGAATTCTATCAAACCTTCATAGAAGACCTCATACCAATATTATCCAAACTATTCCACAAAATTGAAACAGATGGAGCCCTACCGAATTCCTTCTACGAAGCCACAATTACTCTTATACCTAAACCACACAAAGACCCAACAAAGAAAGAGAACTTCAGACCAATTTCCCTTATGAATATCGACGCAAAAATACTCAATAAAATTCTGGCAAACCGAATTCAAGAGCACATCAAAACAATCATCCACCATGATCAAGTAGGCTTCATCCCAGGTACGCAGGGGTGGTTTAATATACGGAAAACCATCAACGTGATCCATCATATAAACAAACTGAAAGAACAGAACCACATGATCATTTCATTAGATGCTGAGAAAGCCTTTGACAAAATTCAACACCCCTTCATTATAAAAGTCCTGGAAAGAATAGGAATTCAAGGCCCATACCTAAACATAGTAAAAGCCATATACAGCAAACCAGTTGCTAACATTAAACTAAATGGAGAGAAACTTGAAGCAATCCCACTAAAATCAGGGACTAGACAAGGCTGCCCACTCTCTCCCTACTTACTCAATATAGTTCTTGAAGTTCTAGCCAGAGCAATCAGACAACAAAAGGAGATCAAGGGGATACAGATCGGAAAAGAAGAGGTCAAAATATCACTATTTGCAGACGACATGATAGTATATTTAAGTGATCCCAAAAGTTCCACCAGAGAACTACTAAAGCTGATAAACAACTTCAGCAAAGGGGCTGGGTATAAAATTAACTCAAATAAATCAGTTGCCTTCCTCTATACAAAAGAGAAACAAGCCGAGAAAGAAATTAGGGAAATGACACCCTTCATAATAAACCCAAATAATATAAAGTACCTCGGTGTGACTTTAACCAAGCAAGTAAAAGATCTGTACAATAAGAACTTCAAGACACTGAGGAAAGAAATTGAAGAAGACCTCAGAAGATGGAAAGATCTCCCATGCTCATGGATTGGCAGGATTAATATAGTAAAAATGGCCATTTTACCAAAAGCAATCTACAGATTCAATGCAATCCCCATCAAAATACCAATCCAGTTCTTCAAAGAGTTAGACAGAAAAAATTGCAAATTCATCTGGAATAACAAAAAACCCAGGATAGCTAAAGCTATCCTCAACAATAAAAGGACTTCAGGGGGAATCACTATCACTGAACTCAAGCAGTATTACAGAGCAATAGTGATAAAAACTGCATGGTATTGGTACAGAGACAGACAGATAGACCAATGGAATAGAATTGAAGACCCAGAAATGAACCCACACACCTATGGTCACTTGATTTTTGACAAAGGAGCCAAAATCATCCAATGGAAAAAAGATAGCATTTTCAGCAAATGGTGCTGGTTCAACTGGAGGGCAACATGTAGAAGAATGCAGATCGATCCATCCTTATCACCCTGTACAAAGCTTAAGTCCAAGTGGATCAAGGACCTCCACATTAAACCAGACACACTCAAACTAATAGAAGAAAAACTAGGGAAGCATCTGGAACACATGGGCACTGGAAAAAATTTCCTGAACAAAACACCAATGGCTTATGCTCTAAGATCAAGAATCGACAAATGGGATCTCATAAAACTGCAAAGCTTCTGTAAGGCAAAGGACACTGTGGTTAGGACAAATCGGCAACCAACAGATTGGGAAAAGATCTCTACCAATCCTACAACAGATAGAGGCCTTATATCCAAAATATACAAAGAACTCAAGAAGTTAGACCGCAGGGAGACAAATAACCCTATTAAAAAACGGCAACCAACAGATTGGGAAAAGTTCTTTACCAACCCTACAACAGATAGAGGCCTTATATCCAAAATATACAAAGAACTCAAGAAGTTAGACCGCCGGGAAACAAATAACCCTATTAAAAAATGGGGTTCAGAGTTAAACAAAGAATTCACAGCTGAGGAATGCCGAATGGCTGAGAAACACCTAAAGAAATGTTCAACATCTTTAGTCATAAGGGAAATGCAAATCAAAACAACCCTGAGATTTCACCTCACACCAGTGAGAATGGCTAAGATCAAAAACTCAGGTGACAGCAGATGCTGGCGAGGATGTGGAGAAAGAGAAACACTCCTCCATTGTTGGTGGGATTGCAGACTGGTAAAACCATTCTGGAAATCAGTCTGGAGGTTCCTCAGAAAATTGGACATTGAACTGCCTGAGGATCCAGCTATACCTCTCTTGGGCATATACCCAAAAGATGCCTCAACATATAAAAGAGACACGTGCTCCACTATGTTCATCGCAGGCTTATTTATAATAGCAAGAAACTGGAAAGAACCCAGATCCCCTTCAACAGAGGAATGGATACAGAAAATGTGGTACATCTACACAATGGAATATTACTCAGCTATCAAAAACAACGAGTTTATGAAATTCGTAGGCAAATGGCTGGAACTGGAAAATATCATCCTGAGTGAGCTAACCCAATCACAGAAAGACATACATGGTATGCACTCATTGATAAGTGGCTATTAGCCCAAATGCTTGAATTACCCTAGATCCCTAGAACAAACGAAACTCAAGACGAATGATCAAAATGTGAATGCTTCACTCCTTCTTTAAATGAGGAAAAAGAATACCCTTGGCAGGGAAGGGAGAGGCAAAGATTAAAACAGAGACTGAAGGAACACCCATTCAGAGCTTGCCCCACATGTGGCCCATACATATACAGCCACCCAATTAGCCAAGATGGATGAAGGAAAGAAGTGCAGACCGACAGGAGCCGGATGTAGATCGCTCCTAAGAGACACAGCCAGAATACAGCAAATACAGAGTCGAATGCCAGCAGCAAACCACTGAACTGAGAATAGGTCCCCCGTTGAAGGAATCAGAGAAAGAACTGGAAGAGCTTGAAGGTGCTCGAGACCCCAAAAGTACAACAATGTCAAGCAACCAGAGCTTCCAGGGACTAATCCACTACCTAAAGACTATACATGGACTGACCCTGGACTCTGACCCCATAGGTAGCAATGAATATCCTAGTAAGAGCACCAGTGGAAGAGGAAGCCCTGGGTCCTGCTATGACTGAACCCCCAGTGAACTAGACTATGGGGGGAGGGCGGCAATGGGGGGTGGGTTGGGAGGGGAACACCCATAAGGAAGGGGAGGGAGGAGGGGGATGTTTGTCTGGAAACCGGGAAAGGGAATAACACTTGAAATGTATATAAGAAATACTCAAGTTAATAAAAAATTAATAATAATAAAAAAAGTCTATGTACATAAAAAGGGACAGTGCAATGTGGCAACAGATGATTAAGAAACTTGCAAAAAAAATAGAAGCATTCATTAAATTTCTCCCTTTCTCCCAACCAAAAAAAAAAAAAAAAAAAAAAGCATGGGTTTAGTGCAGAATTCTACCGAACAGTCAAATAAGACCTAATACCAATAGTCTTCAAACTATTCCACAAAACAAAAGGAACACTACCCAATCCTTTCTTGGAAGCCACAATTAAACTTATACCTAAAACACAAAATCCTACAAAAAAATGAGAACTTCAGACCAACTTCCCTCACGAATATAACAGGTTCTTTCCAAAAGGACTTTATACAGTTGTTAAAATGGTGTACTACATCTTTGAGTACAACATTGTCTTTTAAAATTATCTTCTTTACTTTTAATACGACACAGGGGGCATTTATTGCTAATTGAAATTTTTAATAAGGAATTTGCACCATTAGTACTTACATACTTCTAGTTAAAGAATTGCTGAAATGTTACCATTAGCAAATTAAAGAAGTTTTTTCACATTATTCTAGTTTCTTTGTTATTTTAAAACTGGAGGACATTGTTCCTAAATTCTTGGGAATATGGTAATCTGATATTCAAGAATGGAGAAGCAATTCCTGATAGTCTAAGGCCTCCAAAATTCTTGTGTTTTTTGAAGTGGTCAGCATAGACTTTGTTGTTGGTTCCCTTCTGTTTTCATAGTCTCTCATTTGGTGCTTTCATGTATTAAATGCATTTCTAGGTATATTATCACAACCATATCTGATTATAGGCTGTAAAAGTCTATGAAATGCAATTTTTGAATTAACTAATGATAAAATCAATTTATCAATTAATTTTAAGCAATTCTTCAATAGTATTTTCTTCTATAAAAATAGTTTTATTGTTTTTCCTATCATCCTTTCTTACTTCAGAGTATTGCAAGAAATGATTATTTTGTTTGTAATGTTTGACATGCCTCAGTCTCAAGTCTTTTTTTTTTCTCAATAGGACTTTATTGGTGGTAACTGGCTGCAAACAGCTGAGAAGCAGGAGTGGCATCTGTGGCAGGGACCCTGAGTCCCCGGCCCCACCCTGCTGCCTGCCTGCACAGACTTCCTGCCTAGAAGCGCAGCCAGAACATGAGTCTCAGATCTTATTATCACAGCTGGATACTGGCTCTATTTTACTCCTTAGGGATGCATTTTTATTAAAATTGTTATGTTTTAAACACAGAAAGACTGAAAAAATAAAAACATACAGAAAAAAAAACTCAATAAAGTACTCACAAACCGAATCCAACAACACATCAAAATGATCATTCAACAAGATCAATTAGGCTACATCCAAGGGATGCAAGGATGGTTCAATACATTTAAATCTATCATCATAATCCACTACATACAGAAACTCAAGGAAAAAACACTACATGGTTATGTCATTAGAAGAGGAGAATGCATTTGACAAAATTCAACACCCTTCATGATAAAAGTCTTGGGAAGATCAGAAATTCAAGGCTCATACCTAAACATAGTAAAAACAATATACAGCAAACCAGTAGCCAACATCAAACTAAATGAAGAGAAACTTGAAACAATCCCACTAAAGTTAGATACTAGACAAGGCTGTCCATTCTCTCCCTACATAATCAGTATAGACTTAAAGTTCTAGACAGAGCAATTAGATGATTGAAAGAGGTGAAGGGGGTACAAATTGGAAAGAAAGAAGTCAAAATATCACTATTTTCAGATAGTATGATAGTATACTTAAGTGACCCCAAAAATTCGACCAGAGAATTCCTAAACCTGATGAAGAATGTCAGCAAAGTGACAGGATATAAAATTAACTCAAAAAAAAAAAAAAAACCAAACCAGAAAACAGTAGCCTTCCTCTACTCAAAGAATAAACAAGTTAAAAAAGAAATTAGGGAAATGACACCCTACATAGTAGCAACAAATAATATAAAATACCTTAGTGCGACTCTAACAAAGCAAGTGAAAGATCTCTATGACAAGAACTTCAAGTCTCTGAAGAAAGAAATCAAAGATCTCAGAAAATGGAAAGATCTCCCATGGTCATGGATTGGCAGGATTAATAAAGTAACAATGGCCATCTTGCCAAAAACAATCTACAGATTCAATGCAATCCCCATCAAAATTCCAATTAAATTCTTCATAGAGTTAGAAAGAGTAATTGACAAATTCATTTGGAAAAGCAAAAATATCCAGGATAGCGAAAACTATTCTCAACAATAAAAGAACTTCTGTGGAAATCACCGTCCCTGATTTCAAGCAGTATTCCAGAGCAATCATGATAAAACCTGCATAGAATTGCTTCAGAGACAGGCAGGTAGATCAATGGAATAGAATTGAAGACCCAGAAATGAACCCACACATCTATGGCCACTTGATCTTTGACAAAGGAGCTAAAACCATCCAATGGAAAAAAGATAGCATTTTCAACAAATGGTGCTGGTTCATCTGGAGGTCAGCATGTAGAGGGATGAAAGTTGATCCATTCTTATCTCCTTGTGCAAAGCTTAAGTCCAAGTGGATCAAAGACCTCCACATGAAACCAAAAACACTGAAACTAATAGAAAGTAGAGAAAAGTCTTGAACACAAAGGCACAGGCAAAAATTTCCTGAAGAGAGCACCAGTGGCTTAAGCTCTAAGATCAAGAATCAACAAATGGGACTGCATAAAATTCTAAAGCTTTTATAAGGCAAAAGGATAGTGTAAATGGGACAAAATGTCAACCAACTAATTGGGAAAAGATGTTTACCAATCCTACATCTGATAAGGGTTAATATAGAATATATACAAAGAATTCAAGAAGTTAGACTCCAGAGAATCATATAACTCTATTAAAATGGGGGTGCAGAGCTAAACAAAGGATTGTCAACTGAGGAATATTGAATGGCTGAGAAGAACCTAAGGAGATTTTCAACATCCTTAGTCATCAGGTTAATGCAAATCAAAACAAACCTGAGATTCCACCTCACACCAGTCAGAATGGCTAAGATCAAAAACTCAGGTGACAAAAGATGCTGTCCGGGATGTGGAGAAATAGGAACACTCCTCCATTGTTGTTGGGATTGAAAGCTTGTACAACCACTCTGGAAATCAGTCTGGTGCTTCTTCAGAAAATTGGACAAAATACTACTTGAGGACCCAACTATACCACTCCTTGGAATATACCCAAAAGATGTTACAACATATAACAAGGACACATGCTCCACTATGTTCATAGCAGCCTTATTTATAATAGTCAAGAGCAGAAACTAACCCAGATGTCCAAGAGAAGAATGGATACAGAAAATTTGGTACATATACACAATGGAGTACTACTCAGCTTTTAAAAATAATGACTATATGGAATTCTTTGGCAAATGTATGGATCTAGAAAATATCGTCCTGAGTAAGGTAACCAATCACAAAAGAACACTTGGTATGCACTCACTGGTAAGTGGATATTAGCCCAAAAGCTTGGAATACCAAAAAAAAAAAAAAAAAAATTCACAGATCATGTGAATCTGAAAAAGAAGGAAAACCAAAATGTGGATACTTCATTCCTTCTTAGAAGGGAGAACAAAATTCTCATGAGAAGGAATACAGGGACAAAGAGTGGAGGAAGGCCTGAAAAGGTCATTCAGCGACTGCCCCACCTGGGGTTCCACCCCATATGCAGCCACAAAACTGTCACTATTTCTGATGTCAAGAAGTGCTTGCTGACAGGAGCCAGATATGTTTGTACCCTAAGAGGCTCTGCCAGAGCCTGACTGATACAGATGAGGATGCCTGCAGCTAACCCTTGACCTGAACAAGGGGACCCCAGTGGAGGAGTTAGAGAAAAGACTGAAGGAGCTGAAATGCTGGCAATACCATAGAAAGAACAACAGAGTCAACCAACCAGACCCCACCAGAGCTCACAGGTACTAAATAAACCACCAACCACTGAGTACACATGGAGGGACTGCTGACTCCAGCCACGTATGCTGCAGAGGATGGCATTTTCCAGCATCTATAGATGGAAAAGCCCTTGGTCCTGTGAAGCCCTCTTTCCCCAATATATGGGATTGCCTGGTCGTTGAGGTGGGAGTGGGTGGGTGGGAGTAATCTCATAGAAGCAGGCAGAGGAGTGAGGAAGTATGGGGGAGGGAAAGAGGAGAACATTTGAAATGTAAGTACATAAAATATCCAAGAAAAATAAAATAAAAAACAAAAAATATTTCATTTTAGTCCATCAAAATTAAAACAATTATGAAACTGATTTACTTTTTACTATTTTGATAAAACAAAAACTTCGTTTTAAAACTATGTTCCTAAAAGCAAAAGGAAGAAAATCTAAGACCAACCTCATTAGTAGAATTGTCATTTATATATAATTCTTATGTCTATTGTTGTGGTTTAAATGAGAAATGTCCCTTGTAAGACTCAGTCTTGGCAAATCTTCTAGAAGGCATTAGGAGGAGAGAGGTACATTTATTTTCGGTGCTAGTTATGGTCAGAGTCTGTTCTGAGGAAGGGAAAACATTACATTATTAATGTATTTAGAATTATTATGCAAATAAGAGACAAAGCAAAAAGTCAGAATTTAATATAGGATATTAACAAAGCCAGACAAAAACAGAAATGTTGTCACAATATCATATATTGAATTGTTTTGTTAGATAAAGGAGACTTAAAACCTCTAATTAGCTTTTTCTCCGGAAAACCATTTTTAGGGCCTTTAATCTTTATTAAATTGCATTATTTCCACCTCTGTAACAAAGTTCTGATGGATACTAGATGACATGTATCACTCAAATAGGCTTTACATATTTGGAATGTAGGCAAAAAAAATCCTTTGGGAATTCTATGTAGAGTTTTAATTTTGAGCACATTAAAAGCATTTCAAAAATGCTCCCCCTATGTGTTCCCTTCCCCCCTTTCTCTCCCCATTTTCCTCTCCTTCCTCTTCCATTTTCTTGAGGCAGGGTCTGACTATGCCTGCCCTAGAACTCACTATGGAGCCGAGCCTGGCCTCAAATTCACAGCAATCTTCCTGTTTCAACTTCCTTGGTGCTGAGATTACAGGTTTTAGAAACCACACTTCACTTCCAAACATTTAATTTGCTGATACTATGGAAAATACTATTAGAGTTTCATAGACCTTAAGACCAAACCACCTAGCAGACCTCACCCAAGAGTTGGGAGACTGGCAAAAGCCCTCTTCTGCCAGGGGACAAGAGACAGGATGTGATGATGGTGTGGGCTTTTATAAAAGGGTATGCAATTAAAGGCAACAGTGGAAATGTGTTGCATTTGGCAGCTGGTGATGACCTGGCTGCTGGAGCAAAGTTGCTAAAGATGGGAGTGGACCTAGTTCCTAACAAATACACGGTCCTTTCTATCAAAGTGCTAAATAAGACAAAAGAAACTTCATTTATTTCAGTGTAATTATTTAATAATTATTTTAGTAACAGCTAAATTAATATTGGATTTTTATCTGTCAAGAAGATTAACTATAAAAACATTTCACCCAGAAGTCACATTGCAAAACAGTATAAATGAAATGAAAATGGAGCAAGATCAGCACAATTTTGTGGGCTTTTTTTCCCTCAAATAAATATTTTTTTGTAATTTTATTTAATCTTATTTTTTTACATTCCAGATTTTATCTCCCCCCGGTCCATCCTCTTACTGTTCCACATCCCAAACCTCCCCCCTCCCAGCCCCCCATCCCACCAGACCTCTAAACTTCCTGGGGCCTCCAGTCTCTTGAGGGTTAGGAACATCTTCTCTCACTGAGACGTGATCCTGCAGTCCTTTTCTGTATATGCATTGGAGGCCTCATCTCAGCTGGTGTATGCTGCATGGTCGGTGATACAGTGTCTAAGAGATCACGAGATCACCGGAGTCCAGGATACTTAAGACTGCTGGTCCTTCTACAGGGTCTCCCTCCTCCTCAGCTTCTTCCAACTTTTCCTTAATTCTACCACAAGGTTCAGCAGCTTCTGTCCATTGATTGGGTATAAATATCTGCCTCTGAGTCTTCCAGCTGCTTGTTGGGTCTTTTGGAGGGCAGTCATGATAGTCCCCTTTTTGTGAGCACTCAATAGCATCAGTAATAGTGTCAGGCCTCAGAGCCTCCCCTTGAGCTGGATCCTACTTTGGGCCTGACACTGAATCTCCTTTCCCTCAGGCTCTTCTCCATTCCATCCCTGCAGTTCTTTCAGACAGGAGCAATTCTGGGTCAGAGTTTTTACTGTGGGATGGCAACTCCATCTCTCACTTGATGCCCTGTCTTTCTGATGAAGGTGAACTCGACAAGTTCCCTCTCCCCACTATTTCATCTAAGGTCCCTCCCTTTGATTCCTGAGAGTCTTTCATATCCCAAGTCTCTGGTACATTCTGGAGGGTTCTCTCCACCTCCTACCTCCTGAGGTTACCTGAATTAAAAAATGCTAATATGGGAGGGATTTTTGAAGTTTTTTAAAGAAAAAAAATGAGGAAAAATGAAGTTTTTTAAAGAAAAAAATGAATGCTGCCATTTAACAAAAATCCCTCCCAAGTCAGCATTTTTTGAAAACCCAGTATATAGTCAAGTTTCATTCTGCCCGAAAATTGCACTGCTCTGTTATAGCCACTCAGTGAGAATGTGAAACCAAGCTCTGACAACTCTGAGGCTTAGGACACCTTGTACTAAAGATAGATTTGCTTGTCCAATTATACATGGCTGTTTACCCTTTTGTAAAAATTTACTTCACAGAAATAATTTGGATTATATGGCTATTTTCCTGATCCCTACATACATTCCGAACAATACCTATTTTGCTGATAGGTTTGGTTTTTATGGAAAGAATTTCTTTGTGTTACTGCTCTGGCTGTCCAGGAAATTGCTCTGCAGATGAGCTTGGCACCAAATTCACAGAGATCTAACTGCCTTTCCCTTTCATGTATGCCACCACACCTAGCTTAGGTTTTTGTTTCTAACATGGCATATACTATTGTTATAACTGGATGGAAAATGTCTTCATCAGATTGGCCTGGAGGCAAGTATGGGGGACATTGTCTTGATTAATGATTGATGCAAGAGTCCTACTATAGGCAGTGTCACCTCTTGGCATAGATGCCTAGGTGGTGTATGCTGACTGAGCAAGCCCTGGAGAGTAGGCTTGTAAGCATATTCCTCCATGGTTTTTCTTCAGTTCTTGTCTTATATTCCTACCTTCAGTTCCCCTGGTGATGACTTATAAACTATAAGCTATACCTCCTTTTCTGCTTTTGGTCATGGTGGTTTATCATAACCAAAAAGCAAATTAGAATAGCTACTCTGGCTGTTTGAATGAAAATGGCTTTCATAGCCTGATTTACTTGAATGCTTGTTTAGTCATTAGGGAATTGCGTTACTTGGTAAGGATTAGGCCATGTGGCTTTGATGGAGGAGGTGAGTTTTGGGGGATGGGTTTTGAGATTTTAAAAGTCCTGTCATTCCAGTTAGCTGTCTCTGGGCTAGTGCTTCCAGATCAGATAAAAGCTCTCAGCACCATGCCTGCCCACCTGCTACCTTGCTCCCTGCCACTACAGTCGTACACTCACTCTGTGAAACTGTGAGCTCCCAATAAGCCTTCTATAAGTTTCCTTGGTCATGGTGTCTTATCATGGCAATAGAAGAGTAACTAAGACACCTATGATTGTCTTTATTACATAGGAAAAGGTTAAAGTGAAAAAGAACTGTGAAATCACTTATATTCCAAGTCAAGATACAGTTCTTTGACTGACCACATTAGCACAATTTTAGTTTATTGTGAATAAAGCATTTGTATCTCAACAAACTGCTCACTCCTCAGAGACAAGCTATTCTATAATGCTCTCAGCAAAGAGCCCTCGAGAGAAGCAGAAACCGTTCCACCCAATAGGCTCTTGAATACTCAAAAATAAATAGCATCTAAATCTCTTGTGTTTACTTGTTAATAGTTGCAGAATACATTGACATATTCTTTTTCAAAGAAGTACATTATTTACATACTTTCTCTTCATCATGATTGTGTTTCACATTTATATGTCATAATTCCTTTTTGGATGGTTAATTTTATAGGGAAATCTAAATACACAAAGTGTTTTTTCAAATATAATATTGTTTCTGGATATGTCTGTGAGGATTTTGCAGAAGAGATTAGCATTTGGATCATGATTTCAGTAAAAGACGTCATCTTTTCCTTCAATATGGGTAAATTATTCATGGGGATCTAATACAAATAAAAATCAGAGAAATTAAGTACTCACTTTGTTTTGTTTCTTGATTACCTACTTTGATTCAGATATTTGCCTATCTATTCAGTCTTTGACCATCCCTTAATAGCGATTTACATCACATGTTTCTCTGGTTCTCAGTTTTCAGGCATAAACTTGTGTTATAGCACCATTTTTTTTTTTTGTATCTCCACCTTGGGAATGGCAGATTATGGGTATCTTAAGTAGGTTTTTACTGTTGTGAACAGAAACCATGAACAAGGCAACTCTTATAAGGACAACACTTAATTGTGGATGGCTTACAGGTTCAGAGGGCCAGTCCTTTATGATCAAGGTTGGAAATGGCAGTATCTAGGAGGCATGGTGTAGGAGAAGCTGAGAGTTCTACATTTTGTTCCAAAGGCAAACAGAAGACTAGCTTCCAGAGAACTAAGGTGAGGGTCTTAGAGAACACATCCACAATGGCACACTTCCTCCAACAAAGCCATAACTACTCCAACAGGGCCACATCTAATAGTTCTAGTCCCTGGGCCAAGCTTATTCAATCACATTGGGACTTCTTTCTTCCTCAAAATGGCAGAAGACAATTTTTCTTGTTTCTTTACCTGCATATATCCTTTAGAAAATTATAATACAACCCTCTCATGAATCACGGAAAGGTCCAGTGCAGAGCATAAGGTACATTATGTCTACCTGTCCAGCAATAGCTTTTTAATATAAAATAGTGGGATTAACAGAGACCGTATGTTTCAAAAGATAAAATTATAATTGTCAATACAAAGGCCGGAATCCTTGGAATAATTCTATTCCCTGCTACAGTTCTGAACAAACTCATAACTAAAGTCATGGAGATCAAATTTAAAAAGAAGTCAGATAATTTGTTCAGCTCTGCTTGCTTTCCCAGCATATAGACATTTTATTGTTAAATCTGATATATTCCCTAGCAAACAAATACATTTGGTTGACTGAATGACAGATGAAGGGAATGATCAGGGCTACTATCAAGAATAATCAAAGGTTCTAGGTTGCTTTCTGCAGAATGTATTTTGATTAGTAAAAGTGATATTGATGGTACTTCATGTATTATTATAATGCGGTCTCTATCTTTCTCTTTATTATGCCAACATGTTGTATCCTCTAGTTTCCTTATTATTATGGTTGCTATATTGACTGAGAAGGTACTAGTTTCTTTTGAAACAGTCACTTTAAAAACTCTCCTTAAGTTGGTTTATTCTATGATTATATAGAATAAATCATAGCTCTGTATTCATGATAATTTATAGGATGATTATTTCTCTATTCCATTTACCTTTATTTTTTATTTATTTTTATACACCAGATTTTATTCTCCTCCCAGTCCATCCTTTGACTGTTCCACATCCAATACCTCCCCCACCCCTGTCTCCACGAGGATGTCCCCACGCTACCTACTGTACCAGACCTCTATACTTCCTGGGGCCTCCAGCCTCTTGAGGGTTAGGTGCATCTTCTCTAACTAAACCCAGAGCTGGGAGTCCTCTACGGTGTATGTGTTGGGGGCCTCATCTCAGCTGGTGTATGCTGCCTGGTTGGTGACCCAGTGTCTGACAGATCTCATAGGTCCAGGTTAATTGAGACTGCTGGTCTTCCTACAGGATTGCCCTCCTCCTTAGCTTCCTCCAGCTATTCCCTAATTCAAGAGAGGGATCAGCAGCTTCTTTTCATTGGTTGGGTATACATATCTGCATCTGACTCTTTCAACTGCTTGTTGGATTTTTTGGGGGGCAGTCATGGTAGGTCCCTTTTTGTGATCACCCCATAGCCTCAATAATGGTATCAGATTGTGGGGCTTCCTCTTGAGCTGGATCTCACTTTGAGCCTGTTGATGGACCTTCTTTACCTTAGGCTCATCTCCATTTCCATCTCTGAATTTCTTTCAGACAGTAAGAATTATAAGTTAGAGTTTTGACTATGGCATAGCAACCCCATCCCTTACTTGATGCCCTGTCTTTCTGCTGGAGGTGGTCTAACAAGTTCCCTCTCCCCACTGTAGGGCATTTCATCTAGGTTGCCCCCACTTTTAGTCCTGACAGTCTCTCACTTCTCAGGTCTCTGGTATATTCTGGAGCATCCTCCCAACCTCTTTCCGGCCTAGGACACCTGTTTCCATTCTTTCTGCTGGTCCTCAGGACTTAAGTCCTTTTCTCCCACCTAATAACAGATTATGTTCATCTCTCCAAACCAGGCCCAGCCTCTTTCCCTCCCCTGTCCCTCCCACTCTGCCTCCTTGTGGCTGCTTTCTTCTCCCTTCCAAGAGGGATTGAGGTGTCCTGACTTGGGCCCATCAGCTTGTTGACTTTTTGAGTTCTGTGGACTGTATCTTGGGTGTTTTGTACTTTTTCTTTTGGCTAATATCCACTTATCAGTGAGAACATACCATACATGTCCTTTTGGGTCTGATTTAAAGGTAACTCAGGATGATATTTTCTAGTTCCATCCATTTGCCTGCAAAACTCAGGATGTCATTGTTCTCAATAGCTGAGTAGTACTCAATTGTGTAGATGAACCATATTTTCTGTATCCATTCTTCTGTCATGAAATAGCTGGGTTGTTTCAAGCTTCTGGCTGTCACAAATAAGGCCACTATGAATGTAGTGGATCATGTGCCTCTGTGGGCATATTTTGAGTATATTCCAAAGAATGGTATTTCTGAATCTTTAGGTAGGTCTATTTCCAATATTCTGAGGAACCTCCAAATTTATTTTCAGAGTGCAATCCTACCAGCAATGGAGGAGAGTTCCTCTTTCTCCACATCCTAACCAACATGTGTTGTCACCTGAGATTTTGATCTTAGCCATTCTGATTGGCATAAAGTGGAATCTCATCGTCATTTTGATTTGCATTTCTCTGACCACTAAGGACTTAGAACATTTCTTTAGGTGATTCTCAGCCA